>NC_048227.1:34415106-34418508 GCF_002007445.2 Ailuropoda melanoleuca
GTCCTGAGCCTTACCCATATGATTCTGATTTGACAGGTCAGAGTTGGAAATTGAGAAGGTACACAGTAAACAGGGATCCTAGGGCATTTTGTGCAGCTCATCTTTAGACTGCATTGTAAATATTAACCCCCAAAATGTACAGGAAAGTGGAAAGGAAGAGCCATGCTAGAGGCTAGAAGTGAGAACAAGTAAGACATGAAAGGGTCAATTCCAGGAGGAGAGTCTTAAAGCAGAAGTTCTCAGTTCTGACTACACATTAGAATCACCCAGGAAGTTTTAAAATCAAAATCCAAGCTTCACACCACAGACAAATCACTTTTAAACCTCTACAGGTGCAACATGGGCATCAGTATTTTTTTTAATTGAAGTAAAATTTATATAACAAAAAGTCACCATGTTAAAGTATATATACAATTCAACAGCATCCAGTATATTTACAATGTTGTGCAACCTCTGCCTCTATCCTAGTTCCAAAACATTCCCACCATGGCGAAAGGAAACCTCACTCCCATTAGGCAGTCAGCCCCCATGCCTCCAGCCCCGGAAACCTGCTTTGTCACAAAGGACTTGCCTATTCTAGATATCTCATATGAATGGAATCACACAATGTATAGAGTAGCCAAAGGGTGGAAACGATCTAAATGTCCATCAGCAAATGAAAGGATAAACTAAATGTGGCTTATCCAAACAGTGGAATATTACTCGGCCATAAAAAGGAATGAGGTACTGATACAAGCTGCCATGTTGATGAACCATGAAAACATCACACAGTGAAAGAAAGCAGCAGCATTTTGTAATATACCCAGGGGATTCCAAGGTGCAGCCAAGGCTGACACCCACTGGTCTAAGCAATAAGTATAGGTGAGGCTGACTTAAATAAGACAGTCAGGGGAGGGAGGGACATTTCATTAAAGATGATCATTTGTGGATGCAAGGATGGGGATGAGGCATGACCACCACAGCCCCAATCTCAGCACATGGTTACACAACTTAGCTCCTCTTGACCCTCAGCCGATTGGTATGTTTCATGAGTTCTCCATCTCTAAGACACAGGAGGCCAAGGAACCCAGGGTGCAGTCATTTGGAAAAAAAAAATAACTGCTATTTTCCTTTGATGTATACAGAGACCAGCCTTGATGCAGCAGCCATGGACCCAACTTAACTTTCCAAATTCCATCTGAAATTTGACTTGCCACTTCCAGAAAACCTACAGCTTTGCCCCAGAGTCAAAGTGGGACACCCCTCCAGAGTTCACTTAAGAGGAATGAACTTTCAAAAAACTACTCTGGTGTGCATAGCAAACTAGAATCACCCCTGCTAACTCCTTCTCAATCAGGGAAAGTGACAGTGTTGGTGCTCCGAAGTCTATTTGCATCGGGTTTTAATGGAAAATGTGGTCATGTCACTCACAGGAAAAACAAATCACAGCCCACACTGGAGCTATGGCTTAATAACATGGCTGAGTGTTAGTTCAGGCTTTCCATGGCTAGATTAAACCTGGGAAAATCAGCAGTGACGCTCCCAGCAACATTTCTGCCAAATGATTTGGGGGAAAACCAACAGAGGTGCCCCTTAACTTTGCCTCCTCTGCACAAAGGGGTTCAGCTGGCAGTGCCAAATGTGCTTATTGCTGAGGTCTTTCGAATTGAAGCAAACTGAGCGTCAACTGTCCTTCTGCCCCAGGCCAGAAGTAGATTTAGACCAAAATAATAACACTGGCACAAATCTGAATAGACTGAACTCCCCCACAGCAATCCAGATTATTTTAATATGCATTCTCGGCAGCATTCTGTATTTCTCACAAAAGCAAATGAACATCCCCCTGCAATGAATTAAAACAAAGAATTAATAAGTTCAGAACACGGGTAGGGGGGTGGGAGTTGCTGACTGTACAAGAACATACTGCAGATGGCATTTCAAAGTCTAGACATCTCCATCATAAACGCCAACACTCCTGCTCACAAAGAGACCTCAAGTAATCTCAGACTGGAGAACCCGCTTGGAGGTTTGTTTCAAGCTTTTTTGCTCCCACCCCTCTCTCCAGAACTCCAGCCTACCCCACCCACCTTCATTGGCCAAGTCTTGTTGATTTTACCAACTAAATCTCTCTAGAATCCATTCACTGCTCTGCCACCCTCTGACATTGTCATAAACCAAGCCACCAACATCTCCACTTGTTTGGCTGTAAACACCTCTAACTGGTCTCCCCATTTCTCCTGCTCCTTGCTACAATATGTACTCCACACAGTGACCAAGGTAATATTTTCAGAACGCACATCCAAACAGATCATGCCCTTTCAATGGATCCCTATTACTTTGTGGGTTAACAATTACAAGAGCTCGTCTTTACTGAGCATGGATTATCTCACTTCATCCTTATGATGGGCCTTTATCTCACCAATAAGAGGTTAAGTGGGATGCCCAAGATGACACAGCTAACTTGTACAAAGTTCCAACGTCTTAACACGAGACCTGTGTGATCCAGCCCTTCCCTTCTCCAACCTCACTTCCTCATACTGTCACTTGCCTTCCAGGCTCTAGCCACACCAACCTCTTTGAAATCTCTCAAATTTACCACATTCCTTTTGACCTCAGAGCCTTCACATGTGCTATTCCTCACCCTGAAATGCTGTTCCCACACTTCTTTATCTGGTTAATACATATCCACACTCCACGTCTCCCCTTACGTGTCTTCTCATCAAGGAAGACTTTATTTTTTTTAATAAAGCAGTTTTATTGAAATATAATGCACATCCCAGACAATTTACCCACTTAAAGTCTAAATTCAATGATTTTGGGCACCTGGGTGGCTCAGTCCATTGAGTGTCTGCCTTTGGCACAGGTCATGATCGCAGGGTCCTGGATCCCTGCTCAGTGGGAAGCCTGCTTCTCCCTCTCTCTCTCTCCCTCTGCCTGCTTCTCCCCCTGCCTGCCACTCCCCTGCTTGTGAGCTCGCTCACTCTCTCTCTGTCAAATAAATAAATAAAATATTTTTAAAAAAATAAAATAAAACTCAATGATTTTTAGTATAGTCACAGAGTTGGGTAACCATCACCACAATCAATTTTAGAACTTATTCATCACTCCCTAAAAGAAGTCCCATACCCACTAGCAGTCACCTCCCGTTTCCTTCTTCCCCTAGTCCCTGGCAATGACTAATCTTTCTGTCCCTAATGGATTTGCCTATTGTGGACATTACATATAAATGGAACCATATAACATATGGCCTTTTGTGTCTGGCCTCTTTCACTGAGCATAATGCTTTCAAGTCTCTTCATGTTGCAGCCTGTATCAGTGTGTTATTCCTTTTTATGGACAAATAAGAGTCCATCATATGCATAGACCACATTCTATTTATCCATTCATCAGCTGATAAACATTTGAGTTGTTCCCACTTTTTGA
>NC_048227.1:34418608-34561245 GCF_002007445.2 Ailuropoda melanoleuca
CCTCTCTTGGCAAGTTCTAGGCACACAGTTGTACCATACATGTTTGTTGAATGAACAGGAGACAGATGGCAACCAGCAGTTCTGGAAGTGCAATCAGGATTCCAGAAACTGTGGGTAGTTATCTACAAGACGTTGTGGCCAAATTTCTCAGTCTCACCATGATTTCTCCATCTCAACTCAAACCCTATGTGTGGTCTTTGTTACAGAACTCACGTTTATATGGACACAGGTGTGTGCTGGAGCCTGAGTTGCGTGGATTGCACAGAGCTAAGCAAATCCATTTAGAAAGCTCCATGCTTTGGTATTTCACTTGTGTCACTGCTCCTGGCTTCAGGAGAAGGCCTCCTCCTTTCATGTAAATAGCAAAGCCCAGTGCATGCACACATGTGCGCACATTCTCCTCTCCTTGGCTGACACTCTGAGAGGCTCAACTTGGGGGCTCTTCATGGTCATCTGACAGCAGTTCAAGTTAAGGTGATCAGGCTTTGTGCCAATCATTTGATTCTGAAAATCATTCCTCTTATGACTGATTTATAATGCTTTATTAAATTATAACATACACATAGAAGTATACACACAGAAGGGTGCACACACAAGAGGCCAACTCGATAAATTTCTTAACAAACTGAACATACTCATTTAATCAACACCCAGATCCAGAGACAGAACATTAAGACCCNGAAAAAAAAGTGTCTTTCATTCTTGTATAGACTGCAGGATGAGGGCTATCAAGGCACTTGCCCAGCAAGATCTTGGGTTCTGATCTGATTTGTGTTAGGGCAGTCATCTTTGATAGACTCCATGTCTCAATCATCTTTTTATCCTCCTCTCTTGGCAAGTTCTAGGCACACAGTTGTACCATACATGTTTGTTGAATGAACAGGAGACAGATGGCAACCAGCAGTTCTGGAAGTGCAATCAGGATTCCAGAAACTGTGGGTAGTTATCTACAAGACGTTGTGGCCAAATTTCTCAGTCTCACCATGATTTCTCCATCTCAACTCAAACCCTATGTGTGGTCTTTGTTACAGAACTCATGTTTATATGGACACAGGTGTGTGCTGGAGCCTGAGTTGCGTGGATTGCACAGAGCTAAGCAAATCCATTTAGAAAGCTCCATGCTTTGGTATTTCACTTGTGTCACTGCTCCTGGCTTCAGGAGAAGGCCTCCTCCTTTCATGTAAATAGCAAAGCCCAATGCATGCACACATGTGCGCACATTCTCCTCTCCTTGGCTGACACTCTGAGAGGCTCAACTTGGGGGCTCTTCATGGTCATCTGACAGCAGTTCAAGTTAAGGTGATCAGGCTTTGTGCCAATCATTTGATTCTGAAAATCATTCCTCTTATGACTGATTTATAATGCTTTATTAAATTATAACATACACATAGAAGTATACACACAGAAGGGTGCACACACAAGAGGCCAACTTGATAAATTTCTTAACAAACTGAACATACTCATTTAATCAACACCCAGATCCAGAGACAGAACATTAAGACCCCTCCTAGGACCCCCACTCCATTTTTAGTCACTATTCATCCTGACTGCCAACTGCCTCAACTTGTCTCACCTGATTCTGTGCTTTATGTGAGGCAGTGATTCTCAAATGGGGACAATTTTGTCCCCCAGAGAACATCTGCCAATGTCTGGGGAAATTTCTGCTTGTTATAAGTTGGGGGAAGTATGTTACTGGCAGCTAATGGGTAGAGTGCAGGGACGCCGCTAAACATCTACAATGCACAGGGCAGTCCCCCCAAAAGGAAAATATCCAGCCAAAAATGTCAATAGTGTCCGGTTGAGAAACCCCGATGCAAAGAGACTGATACACTGTCAATTATTTTGTGCTTTGATCAATTTTAACCCTCTGATTCTGATCATTTAATGGAAAGCAAAAATGTCATTTGGGGGGGCACCTGTGTGGCTCAGTCAGTTAAGCATCTGACTCATGATTTTGTCTCAGGTCATGATCTCAGAGTCACAACCTTAGCCTTCTTAAGATTCTCTCTCCCTCTGCCCCACCCCAACCCCTGCTCATGCACCCCCTCTTTCTCTCTCTCTCTCTCTCTCTCTCAAAAAAAAAAGTCATTTGGAGGCCAGGTAGAACCCCAAACAAACAAAAAAATCCGGAGCTGCTCACAAACATGGTGCCTTTAGAACTGAGCTTTGATTTCAATTCTTTCTTTTCTGACTTTTGAGTGATTTTTATAAAAATGGCATCCATTGGTCTCAAGGGCCTAAGATTCCCACAAAGCTGAGGTTCACATGGGAATTTTACATACACCCACACAGGTACACATGTCATTTACATTCAGACACCCACCCACAGACACACACCCCCAGAGACATACACACCACCAAAGACCAAGAATGAGCTTCATGGTCCCAGGAAAAGTAGAAATGCACCCTTCATTCCAGGGAGGCATTTACTTGTTTAATTCAGACGCCAATGGTCAAGCTGTTGTTGAGCCCAGCTCTTCATCTTCCCCTTAGGAAAGAAAGATAGGGTTTTTTTTTTTTCTTTACTCAAGAATATAGATTTAAAAAACAAACATTTCTGCATCTCAAAGCAGGCTGTACTTCCTGAGCTGCACATATTGATCAGCGTTTTATTGTCAATTTTCTTTTAGTTGAAGTGGAAAAAAATATAATCTAATTATGTGTTTAGTGACAGTTGGGAATCAGTCACACTAAATCCAACTGAGTGTGTCTGCGTGATTGAGGTGTTTAATTTGGGGACAAGGACGCAGACGCATTGGTCGTGTTTTAATGTAATTAGTACAGAATACCCCCAAAGGGCTGAAATATCACAGCAGCACCCAAGCTCATTCTGAGGCAAGAAGCTATTCTGCCTCTAGAACTGAGTCAGGCAGGTTTGTAGCTGCATGCACCATTTAAGCCGTAACGTTTTATCAATGTCTCTTCAAGAGCCCATGGAATGTAGACTAGGAAAGACTAAAATACTCCACATCTTGACTATGTTTCTATAAAGGGAAGTAACCTGGCCCTGTAGATATCCTACACTGTGGCTCTCTAAGCTGCTGATTCCAAGATTTTTTTATTTCATAAACCAGTAAAATATTTTTTTAATTTGGGAACCAGCAAAAGGTTACTTTTTGGGGGTGAGGGAGGTAAGAAAGGACTTTTGTGAACTAACAATTTCATACACACACACACACACACACACACACATATATATGAAACTACCAATTTCACCATAATCAGTCAAGCTAAATTAGGTGTTGCTGCAATAACAAGCAACTCCTAAGGAGTTGTTTTTCTCACTCATGGTACATGTGTATTGCACATCAAGGAGTAGGGGGTAGAGGGGACTCTGTTTCCACATTGAACTTACCCTAGGGGTTAAGCTAATGGAAGTTCCATCACCTGTCAGGGCGGCAGAGGGAAGACGGTGCTGGAAGACCATGCACTAGGAATTGATTTCTCCAGCCCAGAAGTGACACACTGGTTTTTGTTCAGTAGATGAAGTACCCCCATCCCCAAACTCAATCCTAGTTATTCACATACACTTTTACAAGGGATCAGATAGTACCCAATCCACAGGAGAAATCAAAATGGCCTCCATGGCAGTGTTAAACGGGAAGTGAAAGCTTGAGTTCAATTAGCTGAGGATGACACTGAAGCATTTCCCAGGAAAGCTTTCGGCAGCTCTGCCCATCCATAACCTTGCGCATTTCAGGGTAAGGCCTCTGCTTAAGCTGAACTGGGCTTCCATTAGAGTAAATCACATTGACTCACAACAAAGGCAGATGAAGGACAAAAAGATTCTTCTCTCTCTCTCTCTCTCTCTCTCCCTTACACACACACACACACACACACACACACACACACACCCCTCCCTTAAGGCTGACCCCATTCAGCAAGCAGTGCCCCTCCATTAAGCACCTGGAAATCTTGGTTCACTGATGCAAACATGAGCAAGAGATGACCCTAACATCAAGGAGCTTACAGACCAACGGGAAGAAACAGACTTCAGCGCAAGGGTAATACAAGATAGAGGAAGAGAGACAAACTTAAAATTTGAGCAAAGTATGCACTGAGGACTGTTTCCCAAACTGGGTCCCTGTCCAGAGCCAGGCCAGCTACATGAGACTCACCTGGGAGCTTTTGTAAACATAGATGCCGGCTGAGCCCCTAAACACCAGTATTTCTGGAAAAGAGCCCCAGAAATTGATATATTTAATAAATACCATCCTGCACGTGATTCTGATGCTCTAAGGGTTGGGGCAATATGGAACTATGGAAAACACCAAAGAAGGCACTAAAATGAACCCACAAATGCTGACTACTGTGTTGACTACAGTGTCAGCATCTTGTGTGTATGATCCCAATACTTAGAGTAACCCTGCAAGGGAAACACTTGTGGGACTTGACTGTGGGCTTTGTTGGTATCAGAGCCAAGCACCTAGGATACTGGAATCCTGCTCTGCTGGTCACCCTCCCCGCACAGGAGCCAGGTAAGAGACCTCCTCCAAGTTTCAGTACAACGTGTCCCATATTCTAACATCACTTGGAAATGTTAAATAACCTGCTCAGGTTCTCAAAGTTTGTAACTGACAAAATCTGGGGTTCAAACCCAAATCTGCCTGACTCCAAAGATGTTTCCACTTGCTTCAACCCTGGAGCCATCCTGGTTGTGGAGATGACAGAATCCACCCAACCACATTTGTTTTTAGAGATTGCCTAAGGAAGCTCTACAAACATTTAGATAAGGGCTGTTTCTGAAAGAACCTGAAGTTGTTCTGCCATTTAAGACCTTACATAGTCAGGGACCCAGGAGTCCTGTTTCTGCAACTGACTTAGTTTTCCCTGTAAAATAGCAGCAACAATCTTTGACAAATTCCCTCCCCCAGCAGGGACACAGAGGAAGGGTTAACTCCATTGATATTTTGTATAGATGGTTTCAGGGTCAACGATGATTTCACAGGATAGAAAATATAACAGTCACAGAACACTCTGCATTCAAATAGAATGTTTTCATTTTCAAAAGGCCCTCTATTGCCGGCTAATCTTATCCTCATGGCAGTCCCAGGAGAGAAGCAGGCTTGGTATTCCTGACCCCACTCCATAGACAGGAGACGAGACACAGCCCTCCCAGATGTCATAGAGGGAGTGTGATGATGGGTGAAGGCCACTGTCATTGCCAGCCCCTTCCCCTACCTAATAACCACTCCCAGATCTTGTGGACTTCCAGCAGAGGGTACAGGAGGGCTGGGTCACATATCTCTGCCAGTGGGGAACAGGACCTAACACTGTAAGCCCTGGTTATTTGGTAACTGTCTGGTATCTCCACGTGAGATGCAAACTCCTACCTACCCTGCAAGTCTCAGCTGACATAGCAAATCCTCACAGAACATTTCCCTGAACCTCCAAGATTGGGCCAGGGTCCCTCATAACTGTCTGGCCTTCCCCTACTACAGAATTTATCACCTACAGGTTGCATGGTATTGAAATACATACCTGCCTTATGCTCACCATGTTATCTGCAGCACAAAGATTAATAATGAATGGTAAAACTTAATGTCTGTTTTGTGTGAATGATACACTTTTTATGTGGCCTCTTATTTAATCCTCACTATATCTGCAATAGTAGGAGCTCTTAAAAATCAATTGTCAAATGAGAAAACTGAGCCACAGAGAAATTATATAATTTTCCAAAGAACCCAGCTAGGACATGGTGAAACTCAGTTTGAGCCATGGAGTCAGATTTCAGAGCCTGTGTTCTTAATCCCTAGAGTCGGTGCCTTCCCAGAATCTACTAGATAGTTAATAAGTCTTTGTTGAATAAATGAATGAAGGTACAAGTGGATGGATGGATGGATGGATGGACGGTTGGATGGATAGACGGATGGATAGGTGGGTGGGTGGATAGATGGGTGGATATTGGTGGACAGATGGAGAGATGAATGGGTGTGTGGGTAGATGGACAGTGGGAGGGAGAGACTTGAGCAGCATTGTTTGCCAGTTATTCAGGGTCCTCTAAAAAACCAAAGGAGTTCTCTCCGCCTGCAGGTGGGTGGGTGAGGGGGCTTGCCCATGAAATACCCCTCATTTTGGATAGTGCCCAGCCTCAGTCACTGCTCTCTGAACACTCCCTTTATTGACTAGGAAACTCAAAACTTTCATTGATTATTAATGCAAATTAGAGCAATAACTGAAGGTTGTTGAGCTGATGACAACTGGGCAATCAATAATCAATAACGTGGTTGTGTCACACTGCTGCCATTCCAGGCAAGTGCCACTGAAGGGCATTTTAATCTCTCCATCAAATTAGGCAGGCTCACCAAGTCTTCCCCAACTATGAGGAGAAGGAGGGGCTTATCAAATACTCACAGTTCACCCTGGCAGGCTCAATCCCTTTCTCTACCTGGGCCTGACCCTCAGTTCTGAGACTGCTTCAGTCCTCCAGGTCAGCCCTTATTTCAGCCTTTGGATTGACCCAAGTGACTACCTTCCCATCAGGTATCTTCACCTTTCAAGGCTTTCCTTCAGCCTGGCCTTCACCAAAGACTAGAATCATTGTTGACAAAATCCAAGTCATTCCTAGGTAAGGAACGGGTATAGGAATCAGGCCTCAGTTATGGAATCAAGTTCTAAGCCAACTTAAAGAGGGAAAAGAACAGCTATCAAGAGAGGCAGTGTGGACTTTACATAACTGAAGCTGGAGAAGATCAGGGGGCCACGGCAGACCACAAGCTAAATATGACATAAACTGTTTTTTACAAAATTGTAAACATCCATTCTCCCACACTGATAACTGTACTTCAAATACTAATAAGGCCGTTGCTAAGGACAAGTCAGAAAAATGGTGCGTTTTATGAAATACAGGAAGAAGGCTCATAGACAGGTACATTCCTGACACCATCTACTGGAGGACTCCTGGGATTTTGGTTACATGTGTTCTATGTGTTCTTTCTCATTTCTGCTGTTGGGGATTTTGGTTACATGTGTTCTATATGTTCTTTCTCATTTCTGCTGTTGGGGATTTTGTTTACATGTGTTCTATGTGTTCTTTCTCATTTCTGCTGTTGGAGAGCTGCCACAGTGCAGTAGTTAATATTATTAATATTAATTAATATTAAGTGACTATATAACACCAGGCAAATTATGCAATTTTCCTGATCCTCCATTTCCACATCTATAAAATGGGTATGCTTCGTTCATTAATCAAATTCTATCTGAGCATATGGTAAACACCAGAGACAAAGGGAATCAAAACTAAGCATGGCCCCTGCCCCCTGTGGTGATTAGTACAGAAGGGGTCAATTATTCATCAAAAAATCATGCCCAAAAAATAGGTGGCTATAGTTGGGCCTGGACCTACAAGAGAAAGACACATGATACTATGAGAACAGATATCGGGAATTGGCTGTGACTGAGTCAGTGTAGCCAGGCTTCCCCTGAGACAGTGGTAAGTCAGCCTGCAGACGAGATGTTTACCAGGTGAAGGAGGGGGTAGAAAGAGCTTTCCAGGCAGAGAGAGCAGGATGTGCAAAGCCCCTGTGGCAGAAAAGAGTATCACAACTACAGGAGCTTGAAAGAGACTAGCAAAAGCAAATAAACATGCAGATAATCATAGCACCCGGCTCACAGAGAAGTTGCAAGGAAACTGAGACTGTCTATAACAAATTCAATAAATGACTAAACATTAATTTCTTCTGAAACAGGAAGGACAAGTTTCCTTGGTGGTATTTCCCATGAAAGGCTGCTATGGACTTAGAGGCTGCACCGAACATCCTCCTTGACAGCCACTCAGCCAGCTGGACACAAATGCACCCTCAGGTTTGTTGATTTCAGTGGATCAAATACCAAGAACCACACAGAATTTGCAAAAGGGTCAGAAGTCGCTTCCAAAACTATGGTTGGTTTCTACTGAGAGTCTTTCAGATGGAAATTAAGCAGCTCTTCACCAGTGCTGGAGAGAAGAGCCTCTTGCTGCCTGAGAGGAAGAGCTGATGAATCAGGCACACTGGCGGATCAATCAGCCCGCGTATGTGAACAAGTTTATGGTTGAAATGAAGGGCTTTATTTGTTTGGCAAAACACGATGTGGTTTAATCGCCAGGAGGGAGGAGTGTCTAAAGCGGCAACACAGCGGCTGTTGGCCAGGGTTTTCTAGAAGGGGGAGGTGGTGAGGATGAGGGCTTCCGTTTCATCTGCAGCCCCTTGCAGAGGGAGCTGGGGAAAGCTTTGCAGCCATCTGCACGGTGTTTACATCTCGTCTGGCTGGGCAGCTGTGCTCCAAACAAGGGTGGATGGGGCAGCTTTTGCCCCTATGTTTGGGGACAGATGGGAAGGAAACCAACAGAGGTAACAGGGAGACAGAAGCTAGGGAGAACTGCCCAGACCTGAGGGATTGAGTATCCAACCCACCAGTCTCTAGGCCACTAAAGCAGCCCAGGAGGGTCTTCTCAATTGGTCCCCATCCTTGTGCCTACAGACAGTCCCTCAGATGGAGACACATCAACACATACTGACAACCCCACACAGAATTGCCAGATGTAGCAAGTAAAAAGACAGCACACCAGTTCAACTTGAATTTCAGATAAACAACAAATTGTTTTTACATCCCAAATTTTGCACTGGGATATAACTATACTAAAAATTTGTTAACTGAAAGTCAAGTTTAACTGGCAAAACTAGTCTCACACAAACACAACCTAAGACTTGGAAACTTACAGAGAAATACACACAAACACACACGCCTTGTAGTGCTCAAAGTGAAGGAGAAAAATCAAGAGCCAAAATGGGGGTCCCCACCCCTCCATGCCTCCCTATCCTCTGTCCCTGGGCTCAGAACAAGCCAAGTCCCTGCCAACTTAGGGCCACTTGGCACCTAGGTCCAAGTTGGGAATGGAGGTGCCCTGATACAGCAGGATGTTGACCAGCACCTGCCCAAGCCCCAGTTTCTGGACTCTGGACTGAAAAACGTAGCAAACTCCTATGGGCCTTGGGAAGTACGGGAAAGGGACAGGGGGCTCTAAGACTAGAGAATCACCTTGGAGTCCTCCACCTGGAGACCTAGTGGGAGATCTGTTTCCTTTGGTCTGCTCTCACTGCCTCTGCCCCAATCTCTGTCGCTGCCATTCAGTCATTGGCTGAGCATTTTCTGAGCAGCTACTAAAGGCCTGGTGCTAGACTTGGTACTGAAGACACAGTCCCTGGTCAAACCACAGTCTGGCTTATTTAACACTCAGCAATGACCCCCAGCAATTGTCTGAATGTGCACAATAAGCCAAGCATGTGGAAGTGATGGTTACTTCATTGAGGCCTCCTAGCAGCCCAGGATGGCAGCCGTTATTATTATATTATTATCACGACTTACCTTTGAGGAAACTGAGGCCAGAGAGCTAAAACAGCTTGCTCAAGGACACACAGGTAGGGAGTGGCAAAGCCTGAAGGAGGCAAATGCCAACTTTGGAACTTGCAGTAATATCACCAAGAATGTTTGGGAAAGCAAACTTTCCCTCCAGTGTGAGGCCACCTGCCAGATCCGGAAGCCAGAGTCGCTGCTGGGGGTGGCACCAGGTTGTGGACTGACCTAGGTGAAAGTGAGACAGAGAATGCCACTCTGGCCAATGCCTTTAGGCTTTGGGGGATGACCCCTGTAGAGGATGGCACCATGTAGAGCCTTAAGGAGCTGGCATCAGGGGAACATACTTAACCAGGACGCAGATGCAGCACTGCTCACCCTCTGACCTGGATATCCTGTTCCTAGGAACATCTTACAAAAAATACAGGCACAGAGCATCAAGTAATAAGTGCTGGAATATTCATCACAACACCATTTGCAATAGGGAAGAAGCAGAAACCATTCAGAGATCTATCAGTACACGGTTGGCCTAAAGAAAGTACAGTACATCCACACAGCAGAATAACTGTCCTGAAAGGAAGGTGGAGTCCAGGTTCCAACATGAAATGATGTCAAAGATATACATCACTGAGTTAAAAGGAGGCTTTTCCAAACAAAAAATATAGCATTATCCGATTTTTATTTTTAAAAAGATTAAAATTAAACAATTTATGTGCAGATATACATGCTTGCATACACACAGAGAAAGGCGTGGAAGGACATACCTCAACCTTTCCCAGTGTTACTTCTGAGAAGCAAGATTGAAGAGAAACAGATAAAGGAAGAGTTCTGTCTTTAGTTTTCTATAGAGTGGTATCATTTAAATCCTTTACAATGAGCAAATAATAATTCGTATTTTTAATAAGCAGAACAAAAGCCAAAAAATTATACCCATACCATGTAGACTCTTTCACCCAGCCTGATTCCTACACACCAGGGCTTACAACTCCATCAGGTCGACTTAGAACACAGAACCAAAAAGAAAAATGAAGAACGCAGTAGATTTTCCCTCCCGGGTACCTTCCAATTCAAGTGAGCAGGTTTCCAAGTCACAAAGTCTTCCTTCTCCAGACACACGAGACACAAGCCCCAAAGCAAAGGCACAAGCCCTGTCCAGGTTCTCCAGGGCAGAGGTCTGAGGTGCAAGGCAGATCTGTACACAGTCAGGGATCATAGAGTCCTGGACAGGAGGAGGCACAGAGTCAAGGAGACCCTCAGGGTAGCTCTGCATTCCCCAAAGACCGCCAGACGTGCAGCTACACAGATCCCCCAAAAGTCTGTTTCTATGACACCCTGGAACACGGTGAGAGGAGTCAGAGAGAAGGAAAACAAGCAAAATCCAAAAAGCCCAGACACACCTGGACTACGCTAAAGGTGTCTGCTCTTCTGTCTTTGGAAATGCCAGCTTTCTCCTTTGTGCCTTCAAGGTCCTTGCTCCGCACTCCAGCTCTCCTTTTCTCCTATTTGCCTCTACCATCCTTTTGGAGCCTCTTCCCAGCAGCTTTTCCCAGGCCCCCTCACGCTCTGGGGCTGCACTCTCAGACCTCTAGCCTGCCTGGGACTCCCTCTCCAGCTGATGAGGTACAGGGTGTCAGATGTAGCCAAGATTCTTTGGAGAAGCAAAGGCTGGAGCCCTGTGGGCTCTGAGTAACCTTACAACTTCCTGCTGGGGCTGAAAAGAAGGGAAAAGACCAGTCCCTCCATGGAACAGCCCCATGAATACAGGACTCTCAGCAGCCTCTGTAGACCTGTGCTGATTGTCAGAAGTCCTGTCACCTCCACATGCAGTTGCCTGCAAGGAGGGCCATGCAGGAAGCTGTGTGTTGCTCAGAGAACAAAAAAAGGAAATTAAATGCACCAGCTGCTTATTAGGAAGAGCTTTTGAGGCAGACACTTAAATATGCATGCCCAGACATTATAAAACTTCTGGGGGAAATGTTAATTTCAATAACCTGAGTTCTTGTCTTGCGAAAAACATCTTTTTCTCTCTCTTCTTGGTGATTTGGAAGCTCTGTACCCCAGACTCAGCACCAAGATGGCTGACCTCGCTGGATTTGGGCAGTTGTGCAAAGTGGGACCCCAAACACTTGATAGGGACCCATCTCAGGGAAATTCTTAGGAAGGGAATAAGTCGCTATTCCCCACCCCCCTTTTTTGTCTCCCCCATCCAAAAACTGCATGATGTTAGCCTGGTGCCCTGTCACAGGGATGAGGAAAGCCCACTCAGAACCCTAGTCTGCCCCTGACACCAAAGACCCATAAATTTGAGAGTGGGGCACCTGTTGCCCTCTCCTTTGGAGTCCTACAAGTTGAGCACATTTAATACAACCCCTCCTCAGAGTTGTACATATTTCAAGGGCGGCTGTACTCACACCCTCATGGGACACCATGTAGGTGCAAAGCCCCTTAACCTGAGACTCTCAGGATAAGTATTTTTGGCTTTGTGAGCCATGCAGTCTCTCCCAACTACTCAACTCTCCCATTAGAGCAGGAAAAGAGCCATAGACAATATGTACATGAATGGGTGCAGCTGGGTGCCAATAAAACTTTATTTACAATCACAAGCAGGCGCATGGACCAGAGTCTGTCTCTACCACTACAGTAGGGTCTCCAAGAGAACAGGAACTGAACCATCTTGTAGACCAGCACCTAGACCAGCACCTGGCACAGAGGAGCTGCTCAAATACTTGAAGAAGGAATGAAAAGAGCCCTCAGTATAGAGAGGTGAAGGTCTCCTAATGGCACCATCTTGTGCCAGGAAATACTGCCAGGGCAGGGCTCTCCACCAAGCTGGGTTTTTTCCCAAGGTAATATGGAAAAGTGACAGCTGCGTGTTGTGAGGAGGACAGAAAGCTCTGGAGTCATGTGCACAAACTATAGTTTTGCAAGACAGTCAAGACCGTGAGTGTCCCATCTTTCATTGCACACACTCCAGTTGGGTGCTGAAATGCCCAGACTTAGGAAGAATCCTGGTACCCCCCCCCACAACCAGCCTCCATTAAAATTCCAGCAAGAGCCCATGCACATGATATATTAAATCCAACAGGCTCTCTTCAACACAACCAACCTTCTCCCTTCTCTCCTGTCTGTGGAGCCACATGTCACCTGCTTGATTCTCCTCTGATCCCTCTCATGGATTCTTCTCCTATCATCATTAAGATTTCCTTGGGCTTATACCAAAGCCCCTCCTCTTGCCCCTCCACTGTTTTCCCCAGTCAACCTCAAGTGTCCCCATAGCCCCAAGTACCATCTACATTGATGACTCTCAAATCTGAATCTCCAGCCCCAGACCTGTCTATCCTGTTAGACATTGTCACCTGGGTCTGAGAGCAAACTCAGCCAGAGTCCAAAATCAAATTCATAGTCTTCCCTGCCATTCTGGAGGTCAACCTGACCCTGCCTCTTTCTCACTGCCATACTAAATAGATACTTAAGTCCTTACTGTAACTCATAAGCTTTCCTCTGTTCAGGCATTCAACTCTACCCACTACCATCACCACTATCCCAGCCACCACATCCCTGGCAGAGACCCCTGTCCCAGCCCCCAAACTGGTCTCCCTCCTGCTCCTTCAGCACCAAATCATGTTCCAGAGGACACAAAGGGACAACAACCATCTCAATGAAATGAAAAGAATCAGGAGAACATTTGCTCGCAGTCTGTGTCTTTCCAGCTGAGAAGCCCAAACCACACTCTGGTTTGCCAGCCCTGGGGTTAAATATTTCTGAAATGATTGAAGCTAAGGGCTACACAGCTCACAATCCAAAACTACTGCAGGCACAGAGATAACCTGTCTCCCCAGAATGGTCTGAATCATTCAGTATGTGGCCCATACCTCTCTGTTCTCACTGAAAGAAATGCCCTCCAAGACTTCTTCCTCCTTGGAGGACCCTTCACCAAATTGCACCCCACTTTTGGCCCTTAGAGGACGAGGGAACCTCCTACAGTTTCTCACTTGCACACTGTAATCCTCAGAAGCTTGCCTCACAAATTATAGGAGAGCCCATGCAACACCATGTTCCGGTGGGTGGCCATGTCTTCATGTCAGCTTGAGAGATCGTTGCCAGGGAAATATCTATATCTCGGCAGAGAGAGCTTCAGCCCTGTGGAGCCCAGCTGTGTTCAAATGGGAATCCAGAAACCCAGGTGTTGATCCAAAAGCCCTGTCATGGCAAGACAGTTTTGGAATTCTCCAGCGTGGGAGTAAACTGAGTGCCACCTGCTCTGATTACCCACACCCCTGCCTCCCAGAATCCGGGAACCAGAGAACCAAGGAGGAAACTGGAGTGAAACCAGTGAGTTCCATGAGGAAAGCTAAGATGCTACCCGAATCCAATCTAAGGTTCAGGGGGATGATATTCCTTCCTTGCACCTCACCAAATGGATAAGGGGATGGAAGACAGAATCTGACCCACCCAAATAAGTAAAAACGGAATTGACCATTTGTTTTGTGCTTTTCTGTGTCTAAATGCTATGCTAAGCCTTTTCCATTTATTATCTTGGAACTGTATTAAATGCCCACATAACCTTCCACTGAGGTTTATCTCACTATCTCCATTTTATAGATGAGGAAACTGAGGCCCATGGAGGTTGTATAAATTTCCCAAAGCTACATAGCTCATAAGTGGCACAGCAAGGACCCAAACTTAACACCTACTCTCTGAAACATTTTTGCAAGTATAAACTAGTGGCTTTCAGACAAGGTGATTTCATCTGCGTCCTTCCCAAGCCCTAGACATTTGGCAATGTCTGGGGACATATTCAGTTGTCACACTGGTGATGGAGAGGCAGTATTAATAGTATCCAATGGCTATAGGCCAGGGATGCTACTAAGGACAGCCCCCCACAACAGAAATGATCTGGCCCCAAATGTCACTAGTGGCAAAGTTGAGACACCCAGGTACAGACCTTCACTAGTGAGAAGGGAAAGACCTGCAGTCTGGACTCCCCTCTATAGGGGGCCCCCTGCTGATGATAACCTCCCTATTCTGGTATCAACCCTGGGGACTCTTGAATGGGGATTCCATCAGGGGATTTCAGCTCTGCCCAGCACACCTAGAAGTCTATGCTGAGTTTCCTGATCTTGAGAGAAACTGAACAACCAGCTAATATTGATAACCAATTACCTAGAAGAGATTCTTCTCTCCCTCCAGGAAGAGCTGCAGGCCAGACTCACCCTGGGGTCACTTTAAAGGAGTCAATAAAGACTCTGGGAGAATTGGTTCTTTGATACCTTCTCAGCAGCCCTGGATCAGTCCTCACTAGGCACATACCCTCCTCCAGCCACACCTCCAACAGAACTCTGCACTGAGATAGCTCCTGGGGCCTCGTTTTACCTCCTAAAAGCACCCCACAGCAACCACCAGAGGAAGCAATCCCCTTCCCCTTCAAGGCAAAAGCCAAGCCTGGGAGCCACTTGGAGGGACAACCAGTCACATGTAAATCTCAGCCATCCAAAGCACCAAACCCAGTGATGGGAAAGGGTATTTTATCCTTTAAAAATGTCTAGATACAACATGGACAGGGAGGTGATGCCCATGTAACTTCTGCAGAGAAAAGCCCAAAATGATCTGCACCTAAAAATAATCTGCTATTAAAGAACAAGCATGTTTTTAAAATATTAGCCAAGCTAATGGTCTACACAGACAAAAATTTCACGAAAAAGCACTCCATTCTTCTTGATCCATTTGGAATGGATCATAGTCTGTGAGTAAAGAAATGGGCTCTCAGAGAAATAGCTGCTGCTCCTGGCACCAGCCCGAAACTGCTTCCTGGGTTCATTAAAGAGAATATTCCTACAGAAACTACAAAGAAGGAGAAATCTATCTGATGGGCATTCTGGGCAGCACAAGCTTGGCCAACCTTTAAACTTAAAAACCAAGACACCATCACTACGAAGGGCCACTTCCCCCAGAAAATCCAGGTGCCCCAAAAGGAGAAAATTGGATTCAGATTCAGGAAAGAAGGACAGTTTCTGTCCAGTTATGACTTAATCCTTCAAACCATGAGATCCCCATTTCCCCTTGTGAACCAGAAAGTTCAATGGGGTTTCTGCCTTTTAAAAAGTTCATCACCTGCCCATAATTCGTTAACCTTCAGAAAGCATTTAATATAGAGATTCTGTTCTAAGCCCTTCATTTCTTGTGATGCACCCCCAGAACCAAAGATGACAGCAAGTGAGCTGCATGGAGTGAATTTCAGTCCTAAATCACATTTATTGAGCACATACTATATGCCGGGCTCAATGCTAAGTTCCATGGATAAACTTTACTTAATCTCAAGGACAATAACCCTATGAAACAAGGCCTATTGACATATACATTTCACCAATGAGGACACTAAGTCTCGGAGAGGTTAAGTAACTTGCTCTGAGTCACCCAGCAAAGGAAGGCCAGAGCCAAGACTCAAACCCACATTCCTACATCCCACTACATTTGGTCACTTCCTTGTATTCTCATATCGTGGTCTTTGGCACAGTCCCAAGTAATGAGGGAAGTGATAGTTAGAGAGAGGGGTTTCTAACAGTAAAGTTTCACAGCACGGCACTGCCCCCATAATCATGTTTCTGACCCAGGGCCTCTCCTCTCACCACACTGCGACACATCCCTCTCACTCTTTCCATGATGTGTCCCAATAAACCTTCCATAAGGATTATCCTTCTCCTGGCAGCTCAGAGAGAAATTCACCTGGTTCTGGTGTCCAGGTGGCCCACAGTCTGAACACAATCACAACCACAGGGAGGTGAAATCTCTGAAGCAACGCCTGGGAGCAGCCCCATTCTGGGTCAGCTGGGCTTTGATGCAGCCTGGTGAACAGAGGCAGGCTGCAGCTGCCTATGTGGATTTAAGAAAGAATGGGAACTCTCTCATGGGGCTCACTAGCCACTAATCAAATTTTTAAGACAAGCTCAGCCAAGCAAATGGGCAAGAATAAAAACATTTGGAAAAAACAAAAAGGTCAATGCCATTATCCATTAAAAACTCTCAAGATAGCAGCCCTTGCCATGAGGACGGCTGTCCAGTCAGCCCTCATCTGTCCTCCACACTCATGTGATCCCCAAATGTAAGGTCAGGCAGGTCACAACTGGAAGATTTAAGAGAGGAAACAGCGGGAACCAAGGGGTCAAGCTGGCCACTGAGCTCCATCCCACATATGCCTAGTGACTCACCTAACCACTCACATATGCAACAAAACACCCTCACACGTACCCTCAGCCAGCAGGGACCACAGCCAGGTAGCACCTGAGGGGATGCACAGAACTTTGCCTCATTGTCCCTCTCAGAAAGAATAAGGAGAGGAGAGTGACTTTGGGGATGGAAGCCACCTGCCTCCTCTCTCAACTCTCACTGCCCAACCACAATGGGGAGCAATGACAGGAAGACGCAGGGCAGGTGAGGGCATGGGGTGAGCTGCTACCAGTCCACATGCTGGCAGGGAANGAGGAAACAGCGGGAACCAAGGGGTCAAGCTGGCCACTGAGCTCCATCCCACATATGCCTAGTGACTCACCTAACCACTCACATATGCAACAAAAACACCCTCACACGTACCCTCAGCCAGCAGGGACCACAGCCAGGTAGCACCTGAGGGGATGCACAGAACTTTGCCTCATTGTCCCTCTCAGAAAGAATAAGGAGAGGAGAGTGACTTTGGGGATGGAAGCCACCTGCCTCCTCTCTCAACTCTCACTGCCCAACCACAATGGGGAGCAATGACAGGAAGACGCAGGGCAGGTGAGGGCATGGGGTGAGCTGCTGCCAGCCCACATGCTGGCAGGGCAGGGTTTGGCAGAACCTGTGCTAGGGTACTTCCCACCCAAGCCCCTTACCCGGTGAGAGAAACACACAACCAGTAAAGTCCCAGAGAGACACCTTAAACAGCACTGCCCAGGAGGGAGCTGAAGGTTGAGGGGTGCTCAGAGCCCTCCTCCCCTCACCTCCTTCCCCTTCTGGGGGCCCCCAGGACACAGAGCTTCCCCTCCACCTTTTTGGCTAACCGCAGAACCCACGGGTCTCCCAGCCAGATACGACGACGTCGTGGGAGAATCAGCAAGTCAATGCTACATAAACAAGAAGGGGGTTGCCACCAACAACCAAGCATCTAGTTTCTCAGGAGGTCCCCACGAGCTGTCACACCGCGCCTGCCCGCAGGAGTTGCTGCCCAATTATCAACTTGGACCTGACGGCCGACGGGGAGCATCGTGCCCACCCCACCCCACCTCTAACCCCCGTCCCTCCTGCACCCCGCTCACTTACACCTCTGCCTTCGCCACCTGTCTGGGTGCCGGTCTCTTCCCTGCCCAGACGTGGCGCGTCTTCTCCTTCCTCCTGCGCTGAGCTTCCTCCCTCCAGCCCCAGCTTCAATCTCTTCTCCTCCGGAGGGGCGTCCTCCTCCTCCCGCCTCTGCCGGCCATCCCTGCCTCTGAGCTTGCCCGAGTCTTCGGGGCTGCCAGAAGGGCTGGCCATGGCTCCAGGGGGCTCTGCCTGCACTTGGGGAAGAGAAAGGACTCCGCAGTCTCCCGAACCCAGAGGCCTGTCGGTGGGAGATGGGGCTTCTGAGCGCGGGCTCGGTGGGTTCGCGCGGCTCGGCTCGGAGCTGGGCTCCTCCGTGGACCACTCCTGTCTCTCTGCCGCCCCCTTCTGGCTGCTCACGCATACCGCAGGCACGCGTGGAAGAGGCCTGCGCTCCTCTCACCTGCCAGGGGCCAGGCCCGCTCTGGCAAAGCCTGCCCCCCGGTTGCACCCCTATGGTCTCCCTGACTAAGGAAGGGAGAAAGAACGGACAGAGGTCCACTTCTCCAATGCCCCACAAGAACGGACATCTTGGTCTTTGGTACTATTCTGCATCTTGAATGACTTAGAGGCTGCTCAGAACAGATCAAGAATTTGGCCGGGAGGGTGACGGGCTTAACGCAAAGACACCACCTTTCAAAGCTAGGCTTACCTATCAAGGATATTTATTTAGCATCACTATGGGCCAACCACTGCCCTGGTGGAGAAGATTATAACAGTGATCACAGCAGGCATTATCTCTTCACAGGTGGAGCCCAGTACCTGGTGGGTAAAGTGTTGATTGATTGACATTGTCAACGGGTCAAAGGGCTGCAACAAAGGACTACAGAGAACAAGGGAACCTAAAACAAAAGAGCCTCAGAAGGCCTGGGGCTGGGAAAGGGGCAGAGCCAATGAACACTGACTGGAAATAGATAAGATGAACAGCTCTAAGCCAGGTAAACCATGTTCCAGCAAAGGGAATAGCATGTGCAAAAGTCCAGACAGGCTGGGAGGAAAGCAGCAAGAAGCCTGTGTGGCTGCAGCAGGATGGGTGAGGGAAGAGAGGTGTGGTGGGTAGAGAGGTTGCCGGGGACCAGGCATGCAAGGCTGGACCAGGTAGAAGACCGCTGCAGGGACCCAGCACAGCAGCAGTGCTGATGGACAAAGGGAGGAAACTTTGAGAAATATTTTGCAATGATGGATTGATAAATCTAAGTGTGCCCAACATGCCCTTAACATCAACGTGGGATTCCCTCCTCAGCTGTGTTAGTTGAACCAGAAGGTATTTTCTGGATATTTAAGTGTTAACACCGTGTCCAGGGAAGGCTGAATGAGCGCCAGGCTCCTATGTTCCCTGAGCTTCCTCAACCAAGCACTGCGATCATGCCACAATTCGCTTCTTCAATTTTTCCCCCACTGAGTTCCTTTACGCAGTCACTACCTCTGCCTTGTTCATGATTTTATTCTGAAAAGCTATCAAGGTGGGCGGCCCATAGTAAGTGTTCAAGAAACATTTGTTTCATGAGTAAATGGATCTGCTCCTGCCCAGGGTTTTGTGCGCCCTACATCTTCCCCTTCTTGATCCAGCCCCTTCCTCTTTCCTCCATCTCTTCCCTTCCCACCAGCACAAATAATTCTCATAAACATGGGCTTTGAGGCCTTCTTATATTACTTATATCTAAGTCTCATAACAACCCTGTTATTATCCCCAATGTACAGAGGTGGAGACAGAGGTATAAAGAGGGTAAGCAACATGCCCGAGGCACATTATAGTGGGAACTGCTGCCACTGAACTGGGAAACCTAAATGCATTAGGGTCATTGGATCCCAGGGTGGCAGAAGCCAAGTGGCAGCACTCAACAGCCAAAGGCAAAGTGGACAGGGTTAGCATGGACAATACAAAGCAGAAATCAGGATAGTCCGATATGCACAGAACTATGACACTGGCAAGTTGGTCATGGTATCCCTAGCAGTAAAATAGATGGGAATACTACTGAATTCCTACTGATCTGAATGAGCAGAAGAATTCTAGGTCAAGTGAACAAAAGTCTAACTTGAATCATAAAAGCAGAGTCACGACCCCTCAATCAGGTCCCAGACTTGAGCCAGTTTACAGACCCAGGGAGGCTGGGTCCCCTTGAGGAAGGATCTTGGTACACTGCCGAAAATTTTATAATGTTAATCTTTTTTCCAGCCTTCTCCAAAGGTACCTATGGCCTTTTCCCAGAGTGACTGCATTGAAGAAAAGGAAAACAATCAGACATTTACAGGATCACTGGACATGGGCTCTAAAACAACACTAATTCCAGGATACCCGAAACATCAGTGGGGTCCACCAGAGTAGGGCTTATGTAGGTCACATGACCAATAGAATTTTAGCTCCACTGTCTCACTGTGGGCCCAATGGGACTCCAAACCCATTCTGTGGTTATTATACAGCGATAGAGCTGGGATTCAAACCTAGGGTGTCCAACTGAGAGACTGTGCTCTTAACCACAAAAGAGTCTGAACACTTCTAGGAAGAAAGTATAATTTATGATTCTGGTCTCCACACTTCCAGCTTGGCCCAACGTTATAGTGTCAACCCCATGTTCTGCAGCATTTGAAACTATGCAGAAAAATTAGGGACAATTTCAAAATTAGGGACAATAATCAAAAGGTTACAGGGCCTGACATCAAAACAAAGGGCATGAGTTTACCAAGCCAGTGGAGCTAGATCCCCCAGGGACCACTCTTCAACTTTCCAGCAAATTGACTAGATCAGCTGTTGATCAAGGTGAGGGAAAGGCCAGAACAAAGGTAAGTCCATTTACACTCACCTGGGAAAGTGGCTGGCCTCAGGCAAAAGCAAGTCAGCACTGCAGAAGTGGTGAGGGCAAGGGATGTGGGCAAGGTCCCCAACATCACTGGCTATGGAATATAAGCCTGCTGTGGTCAGCCAGCTCCAGCCAGCCAAAGGTAAGCAGGGTGGTAATGGGGAAGCTCCTGTGGTAGATCTCAAAGATGCCCAGATTCTCACCCTTCCACAGTGGGGTTTAGAGGGCAAGTTAGCTCAGCTGGGACTCTGGGGACAGAGTTTGACTGGGGTTCTGCCTAAACTCTTAGCTGCATAACCATATGCAGGGAAATTGCCCTTTGGGGGCTTTGGTTTCCTCATCTGTAAAATGGGCATTAACAGTACCTCATGGGGATTATTGTGAATTGAATAAAATTGTGCCTACAAAGCTCTTAGCATGAAACACAATAAGGGCTCAAAAAGAAAGTATATCATCTGAAACTAATGTAACATTATATATCAACTATACTCAAAAAAATTTCTAAAGAAAATAAAGTGTATCTACTTTTAACTATCATTAAAAGCTTTTCTTATAGGGAAGGCAAGTCTGGCCCTGAAGTTGGAGGGTCCTAAGGCTTCAGATGTGATGGTTGAAAAAAGGGAGACTGAATAAGGATGAGACTGACAACCAAAGTCAGAAAGTCAAAGGCAAGAGCAAGGGGGCAGGGGGACAGCCACCTCCCACACTTGAGCCAGGTTGGCCAAAGAAGCTCAGAGTCTGATATCTTAAGCTAGTCATGAATTAGGGCATGAAGAGCGTAAGTCCCATAGCTACCCTACTAAAACCCCTCTTGTAAACTTCTAACCATTTGGGAGGTATAGGGAGGAATTCAGTGGTTAGGACCACCACCTTCCCACTAATGCCCACCTTGAGTTATTAGCTGAGGGCCAGAACTCTATCAAGGTGAGACAAGCAACTCCCTAAGTTCTCACCCAGGCACCAACCCCCATAAGGGCAGATCCCTGGTTCCAAGGTATTGCTGCTTCCTCTCCAATGAGAAACCCCAACAGGAGGAACCGACCCCTCCAAACCTATAACTTTTTCAGGCAACTTCCCCACAAGCCATGTAACTTCTTGTGCCGCCTACACACCACTTACAGTATAACCATTGGCTATTCGCTATGACCCCCAGAGTCAGCCATGATTCCCAATGTACTGAACCAAAGAGTCAGGATTTGTGCTGCTCTGCACTTACTGCTGAGAATCCCACAAGTGCTATCTTACTTCCCATCAGGATCACTAGGGACAGAGTGGCTTTCTCCTCCCAAACTGTACTCTCAGGTGGCCACGTATCCTTGCTTACACTGTCTCAGCTTTTACTTCCTTTGGAACATGTGTGTATCTGTGTGTCTTGCACCTGTAAGTTACACAGGGACACATAGGGACCAGGGCCATTAACAAGCTTTCCATCTGCCCCACTATAAGGGCATAATCCTGCTGGTGGTTTATTCTTACTTTTAAATTATCTTTTTACAGTATCAAGATGCAAATGACATTCCAACAAGTCATTAGATTCCAAAACGTGACTTTTCGCCCATCTCTTGTGGGTGTTTTCTCCTCCTCCCAAGATCATTGCAATACAGCTCTTCAACTACCTAAACAATCCATACACAGGGCTTCTGAGGGTGTCCCCTGCACTCCCCAGCACCCAAATTTTTCCCTCCTCAGCTCTGAACCAAACTGGTGAGCAGGCATCTGCCAGGACAAAAGTATAAACATCAGACATCAGTGTTTATCTAAACCATTCCTGCCAGCCCTTCCTTGAGGCATCTTGGGTATATGAATATTTGTCTTGATTATCCAAATCTCCCCTCCTCTTGTTCTTACTAAGTGGGTACCCACTGTGTCCCATTGTTTCTGCCACGAAGTGCTGATTGTTGCAAAAGCCTTTTAATATACACACAACACTTACAACAAAGACAAATCCCTGCCTTCTCCTTGGCACAACTGCACCATAAATTGCAGAGTTTAGAGAAGACAGCATTAAAGGCAGCGCCCACACAGCCTGTGTGCACAAGAGAAAGCAGTGGGAGAGGAGGAAGGCAGAATGCACCCCCATGCCCAACACCATCATCTTGAGCCATGAGACTGCCCCAAACAGGGCCACGGGGCAGTGATGGGAGTGAGTATAATGAGTCCTAGAGTGGGCAGGGGTCCCAAGCTCAGAAGCTTCTGGGCAGACCCCCAGCCAAGTCCCCTAGGGCCTTCAGACTCTCAACATCTCACAATCACCAGGGCTTGATGCTTAAGGGCTCATTTTTGTGTGTCATCTTTTTTTCCCAGAAAACTCTCTGAATTCATTGTACAAAGGGGAGATTAAGAGGCGTTTTTGTGGGCAATGGGATAAAAACCCATAATAGCTCATGAACTGTTGAGCCCTCAAAATTACATGTGCATTATTTCCATTTTTCTCAGAGGAAGATATAATTCTGCATTCAAATTTACACAGGGTTCCATAATCCCCAAAAAAGGCAAGAACCACCAAACTCTGCATTTGCTCTAATATTTTAGATAGTTTGATTTTAAATATGACCAAGAAAGGGAGAAAGGGGGAAATGTCATTATTTGGATGCCTCTATCATGTGAGACACTTTATGTAAACTATCTCATTTCTTTCTCATACTAACTATATGAAGTAATTATTAGCAGCAGCCCCACTTTTCAGATAAGAAGACTGAGGACAGAGAGCACAAGTTACTTCCACATGCCATCCAGTTGATAAAAGCCATAGTAATATTAGCAAAATAACAATGGCTGATGTTTTTGAGCACTAACTAGGCGTCGGGCACTGTTTTAAACACTTTATGTACGTTAGCTACTTAAATCTGCATTGTAGCTCATTGAGATAGATACTATCATACTTACCATTACTGTCCCCATTTTACAGATAAGGAAGCTGCAGGTCTGAGAAGTTACACAACCGATCCAAGGTCACCCAACTAGTGAGAAATGGAGCTGGGACTTGCATTTCAATTGTCTGCCTTGAGCCCCTGCTCTTAACCTCTCAGTGACATCATCTCCTAGAACTTTCTTGTGATCACTATAAGATCAGGCTGATTGGACTGTTTAGGACCAGCAAAGACTACAATGTGTCCTGCAGTAATTCCAGGGTTAACATTAGCAAGAGCCTCATCCTTAATTTTCTCTTATGTTCAAACACCACTCACCACCCAGGAGTCTCCACACCCGTATTCGTAACAAAACAAAAGATGAGGAAAGCCCACCCAAGACAACACTAATTGAGGGAAGTAAGGTTTGAACCCAGGTATGTCTGTCTCCTGAGCCTGAGCTCTAAGCCGTGATGCAGCTCCCTGACCAACATCTTACCTTCCTGCATAGAAAGCCCTAGGCTTGGTGGAGGGCTGTGAGGTCCCTGGAAAGTCCCTGTGAGGCACAGAAGGTAAACAGCAAGTCCCTGATTACCTCAGAAGATTATACCAGAGAAAACCAATCAGTAACCACATAGGTTGGGAGATGCCCTTGATTATCCAAATAGAGTAGGAAATTCCCCCAACCCATGGGCTGACTAAGAGTCAAAGACTCCTGAGACAGAACAGAAGTATCCCTCATCTTTCCTTCCACAGAGCTGCCAACCCTCAGCAAAAGTCCCAGTGGGCAAGGCCACCTGTGTTTGTGTCCCAACAATATTGCCATGCTGTTCTATGGGCATGAGTAAGATTATTTTCTAAGCATGCCTCTAATGCGGAGTAGAATCCATATGAAATAATCACCTCTGTTCTGATATACATGTACACACACACACACACACAAATTTAAGGATCCTGGGGAAGTGAATGGAAATACTTGCAAAAAAGGTATGTGTTGTCTCCCCATCACAGATCAATGGCATTTGACCCCTTGTCTAGGTAGGAGTCATTTCACTGCTATTGGTATGCAAACAACTTTTTCCTCTCTATATACTCTTCTCTCTCTCTTTCTCTCCCCCCATCCCCTTCTCTAACATGCACACTACTATTTCCTCTCTTGCTCCTAGGCTTCCTCCTATTTTTATCAACACATAATCCCCAGTAACCAGAGCCACATACCCCTTTCCTCACTGGCTGGGTCACTGACTTCCAATCCCTCACAGCAGGACTTGTACTTCAGCACCATGGCCAGAGCAAAGCTCCCTTTTTTTTTTTTTTTCCTTCAGACCTGTGGATGCGGGAATTCTGACTCACCCTCTCTCCCCATCCATCCCTCTCACTTCCTCTTGCTCCTCTTTTCTGTACTCTACCTTTCCTCCATCTCTCACTCCCCCCCTTTCCCTCTCCTTCTCTACCCTTCTACCTAATGGTATTTGAGCACACCTGTGATGATGTCAAAGTTGTGTCCAAGGAGAGTAGTTTCTATGACAGATACAGGGACACAATCCAGCTGGCAGAGAAAACACAGCTTGTCCAGGTCCCAGGCACAAGCACCACCTGGAGATACCTTGTCTCAGCTCTGACATCTGACTGATTTGGGCACTGAGCCCTCTAAAAGGGACAAGAGATCAAGAGGGTTAAATACTGAGGTCCACACTACACTTACCCATCCCAGGATGCACTAAAATCCAAACATGACATTTTAATCCTAGTTCAGAGCAGGGAAAACATTGGGGGAATAAATGAGCTAAGAAGTAAAGACTCGGATTCTTTCTCACCACCCACACTTGCTACTGTCTCTTACTTGCTGCTAAGAAAGGAAAGTCTGTGTTGTGTATATCCAACTGTGTTGTAACAGGCTTTGTGTGTACATATATGCTGTAGGGGAGGCAGGGAGGGTTAGGAAAAGAGCACAGAGTTTGTGAATAATCCTAGCAATAGGATGGGATGCAGGCCAGATCAGTCTGAGAGGAATAAATAAATAAATAAATAAATAAATAAATAAATAAATAAATAAAAAATAAACCAGCAGACGTTATCCACCTGGGAAGAAGATCATCACCCTGTGCAAATAATTTTAAAAGAGCTAACATTTTTTACCAATTGATATAGCCAGGTACTGCCAATTGCTTTATATGCATCATGCCATCCAGTCATGACAATTCTATGAGGTAGGCACCCTTCCCATTATACAGATAGGAAGACTGAGCCTCAAAGACATTGAATAACTTCACCAGAATCACACAGCTAGAAAGTGACAGACATAAGCATAAGCATAAAAAAGGAAAGAGCAACTAGGTTTAAGGCAAAAACTAGTCCTATGCAGAGAAGTTCAATGAGTTAGGGTTTAGCAAGCTTAGACATTATTTTTTCCCATATCTTCCAATCTCAACAAAAAATTTCATAAAGACAAAGCTGATGAGTTCTTCTCTGTGTGTATGGAGTACTAAGAAAAAGGAAAGTAACTTAAATCGAAGCATTAGTGTTTTTAGTTTGATAAATGATAGACTTTACCGTCAGCGGGCATATTTTAAGGCAAGTCATTGATGCTGTGATGCAAACAGTGCTGGACAAGGGAGTTAGGAGACTTGAATTTGAATTCTTGATAACTTGCTTCAGTTCTCTGGGTCTTAGTCTCCCTCCACTCCACCGACCCTCCAGCTGTCAAAAAGAAGGGGTACAAAGCAAGTTATCTAATGATTTGATGATTCTTCCAATTATAGCAGCTGATGTGCCCAAAAGCTGCTTCATAACAAAGCCCCCTTCCCTTCAAGAGCAAAAAAAAAAAGCATTGGACCTTCTCTCCCTAACCAGGAGCTTAAGGAGCAGAGTGTCCCCAGCAACCAATGGGGGTCATGTCTGGCTTCAGTCCCCCAGGAAAATACTCACTGAGGCTGTCCAGAGTGCCAAATGCCCCCACCCCACCCCCGCCAGTCCCCTCTGAAGCCAGTCACGCATCTGCCCCCTTTCAGGTGTTAATCCATCAGCTGGGTTTCCTGGGGAAACAGAACTCATTCTTAAGCTCTCTTTTATGGCTTTTACCCAGAATTGATTTGAATAAATCAGTCTAATGCTCTCTCTACAATGGAACCAATTGTAAAAGAGCTTTATTTGCTCAGCTTTGAAAGCAGGTTGGAGCTGACTTTTTCCCATTCCAGGGCTGATGGGGGAAAAAAAGAAACATGCACAGTGAATTTGACAATGGGGGATTCCTCGAGAAAGGTGGAGACCTGAGGCCCTCCCAGGATTCCCCAGCAAAGGGGTCCCATGCAGGACTCACTCTTGGAGAAGGAGGCCAGGAAGTGACTAAATGGGATATATCTGCTCCTAATGCTAATCCCTTAAGATGCTACCTGCTATGTTCACTTAGAGGCTTGAGGAAGCAAGCCTTCCCTGAAACCCTGTTTCTCTGGTTCCTCTGATTTCTCATCTCTCAAAAAGGACACAGCAAGAGCTAATATCCATTGAGTTCTGCCAATGTGCCAGGCACTGTTCTGAGTCTCAAAGGCATCTCCAGTTCAACAATTCCCAGTGACCAGGCTTTCTTTCTATTCTGCAAATGCCCCCAAAGTCTTGCCTACCTCAGGACCTTTGCATGTGCTGCTCCTGCTGCCTCTTTCCAATTCCCAACAGACACCCAGTTCTGCAAAGCTTGCTCCTTTTCTTCCTACATATCTCTTTCCAATGTCACTTCCTCCTCAGGGTCTTCCCTAAACACCCCAGTATAAATTAGATCTTCACCAATATTCTTTCATGGACAATCCTGTTCTTTTATTTCTCCATATCATAGCATCTCCACAGCATAGCAGCAAGACTGTGTCTTGTTTAGGGATGCAGGTTTGGGATCTGTGAATTCATCCTCACTTCTCTCATTCTATGTTGACTTTGGGCAAGTTACTTAATCACTCTGTGCCTCAGTTTCCTCACCTGTAATGTGAGGGTTATAAAAGTGTCCACCTCTTAGAGCTGCTATAAAGATTAACTGAGCAACATCCGTAAGGTGTTTAGAAACGTGCCTGGCATGTAGTAAGTACTCCATAAACATTTCCTATTATTTGCGCCATGACTGTTTGATTCATGTCTGTCTCTCCCCACCCCCAGGGCCCCCGCAGCCAAGCCTATGTACTCCAAAAATGTAGAGCGGAGTCATCCTGTTCATGATAGCTCAGGGCCAAGTTCAGTGCCTGGCACACTTGGGTACTCAAAAAAATAAAACTTGTTGAATGAATAGAAATTTTGTTTGTTTATCACATTCACTACATAGTATAAAAAGACAAAGCAGAAATGGCACTGATTTTTACGAGTTTACAGATAGAAAAACTAAGACTGAAAATCTTGATTTATCTGACATGGCAAATCAAGTGTTCAAGCACCTGAGAGCCCATGTGGTCAGCACCATTTCCACTAGAAGACAGAACACAGAAACCTGGGGTGCCTGGGTGCCACGGTTGGTTAAGTGTCTGACTCTTGGTTTCAGCTCAGGTCGTGATCTCAGGGTCGTGAGATCCAGCCCCATCTCAGGCTCCACGCTCAGCATGGAGTCTGCTTGAGATTCCCTCTCCCTCTCCCTTTGCCCCTCTTGCTTGCTCTAATAAATATGCAATGAACACTGGGTGTTATACACAAACAATGAGGCATGGAACACTACATCAAAAACTAACGAAGTACTGTATGGTAACTAACATAACATAGTAAATAAAATAAACTAATAAATAAATCTTTAAAAAAAAAAACAGAGACACTCGGGGCTGCCCTCTCTCCTTCTGGGGCTGAGGCTACCACACCTCAGCAATAATGATGTAATAGCTCTATTCAGGGCTCAGGGGATGAGGCTTACAGGGCTGCCTACAAATTTAACACCCCAGTCCCTCCCAGGGGATCCTGATGAGCTACAAAATCAGTCCAAGGGATCAAGCTGATGGTGCAAGAGAGGGACCAAGGCAGTGCTACTGAGGCTGAGGACGCAGGGGTTCAGAGGATCCTTACTCTCATATGAACATGCCAATCAGAATGCCTCTCAGGAAGCAGTTTGACCTTTATAATCAAGCAGAGTTAGGGACCACATATTCTTTCATTCACTGTTATGCCCAGCACTCTTGCCAAAGAGCTGCCTTTGGTAATTATTTGTTGAATGAGTGAATGAATAAACTGATGGTTGGATGAATGAATTGCAGCAGTAAAGATAACCCTTATTTGTCCAGCTTCTTCCTTCCTTTCTCTAGCTCCTAATTCAAGAAGGTAGGGCAACATAATGGCTAAGAGGGCAGACTTTGAAGACAGACTGCCTGAGTTCAAATCCCAGCTCCACCATTTACCGTGTGAAACTGAACAAGTTATCTAGCCCCTCTGTGCCTCAGTTTTCCCATCTGTCAAATGAGAGTGTTAATAATCCCTCCCTAATGAGACTGCGAGGTTTTGATGAGTTCAAACAAATAAAGCACTTGGAACACTGCCTGGCATGCAGGAAGTACTCAAAATTAGTCTTAGCTGTTACTGTTACCATACTGGCTTTTCTCTCCAAGTTTATTATTTCAGCCTTATTTGATTTGCCTCTTGCTATAAGCTTCCTTGAGCCCTTTTGGGGAAGAGGCAGAACACAAATCAATTTAATAAATGAACTACTCAAATATAACATTTACAGGGTGGACTTAATCTAACAGATTTTCTCCTAATAAGACACACTTGCAAATTAAACTGTCTAATTTGGTAATATCTTTCAAAATGTTAAATGCTCATACCCTCTGCCCCAGAAATCTCACTTCTAGGGATTGATCCTAGAGATGTGCTCACATGAGTGAGTCAAGATGGCGTGCAAGGAAAATCATTGCAACATCATTTGGAAAAGCAAACAACTGGAAATAACCTACATGTCCATGCATGGAAGATTGCCTAAATGAATTTATGGCATAGCCATAAAACAGAATATATGTAGCTACTAAAAAATGGAGCAAAGTTTTATGCATTGACGTGGTAGTATCTCCAAGACATATTGTTTATGAAAAATGTTGCAGATTGTTATAAAGAGCATGACTTCATTTGTACTTCTAAACACACACACACACACACACACACACACACACACACACACCACACTCATTATCCACATTTTACAGACGATTAAACAGACTAAGAACCCTAACGTCCCATGGCTAGGAAATAATAACCTACACTCTTATCCGCTCTGCCTCAAAACAGGGTCTTAGCACAGAGAGACACATTGGAGATCAGAGCACTTTCAAGGAGCAATTCTGGTAACAGATAAGGAGAAACTGAAACAGCCAAAAGTGCTGGCATCAGGCAGAGGCTAGGGGTATGAACTGGCTCTTTTTTCCACACACGTTCTAATGTCTTATTGTGGCTCTCTCTTTCTGAACTCAGCATTTATATAACACTTCCTAAAAATGTGTCATTTTCCAAAAAATAAATAAATAAAAAGATAAAAAATAAAGAAAATGGAGTATATGCATACAATGTAACATTTTTTCAGTCTTAAAAAGGTAGTTCTGTTCCATACTAGAACATGAATGAACCTTGAAGACTATGCTTAGTGAAATAAGTCAGATAGTGCATAAATCCGCTTATGTGAGGTACCTATCGTCATCAAATTCACAGAGACAGAAAGGAGAATAGCGGCTGGGACAGGGGAGAATGGGAGTTAGTGTTTGACGGGCAAGGAGTTTGAGAAGGTGAAAAAGTCCTAGAGATGGATGGTGGTGATGCTTGCACTACAATGTAAATATACTTAATACCACTGAACTGTATACTTTAAAATGGCTAAAATAGGGGCGCCTGGGTGGCTCAGTCGTTAAGCATCTGCCTTCGGCTCAGGGCGTGATCCCAACGTTCTGGGATCGAGCCCCACATCAGGCTCCTCTGCTGGGAGCCTGCTTCTTCCTCTCCCACTCCCCCTGCTTGTGCTCCCTCTCTCTCTGGCTGTCTCCCTCTCTCTGTCAAATAAATAAATGAAATCTTTTTTAAAAATGGCTAAAATGATACAGTTTATGATCTATGTATTTTACCACCAAAAAAAGTTTTAAAATGTCCTAGTTTCCTAAACCCCATGGAAAATCCATGGAAATCCATGGAGAAAGAACCTGAGGGAGATGGGTGGGATCAGTGTTGGAGAAAAAAGAGGCTCGGCTATGGGTACCACTCTCCCACCCCTCACCCTACCCCCTGCCTTGAACCTAAAGCAGTTGGTTGAAACTCTTTTGTTTCAGACTATTTTCTTTGAGAAAACATATCATCCTAAATCAATGGATCCGTGGCAATTATAAATTACTCTCAAATTCATGCAAAAGACCAGACAGTGGCCTCGTGACAACACTCATGGGTTCCAAATTCACATTCTTCTGTTCCAAGCACATTTTCCACATAGTAGGCATTTCCACTCTGGCATACAGTTGTGGTTTGGGGTGGTTTGAAGGATGTATGGCTTCCCCTCACTATATCACCCTCAAAAGCTTAAGACTGGGTCCCCAAACCACTTGGTTTGACTCAGTGACTGATGATCCACAGATTCATCCAAATCTATTTGAACTCTGTATTGATTTGGATGGTCTTGGAGTCATGTAACAGAAAATCAGGACTCAAGCTGGCTCACCCAAAAAGGAAATTTATTTCCTCACACAAGAGGCAAGTCAGAGGTAGGGCAGGGCCCAGGTGCCCTATGCATCTGAGTAATTCCATTAGGATCCCAGTCTCTTTCCATCTCTCTCCTCTACCAACCTCAATTTGCACTGCATCCTGAGGCTGGTTCCCCCACTGATCACAGGATGGCTGTGATGGCATTTGGGGCTTCATGCTCCACTTTCATGCCCAGGAAGACTGAGGAAAATCCCTCTCCCCCATGCATGAAATGTAAACTCCCTTCAGCACACTCACGTGAACTTTAGGACACATTGACCAGACAGATAATAGTTACCAGTGTAATGACATGCATCAACTCAAGAGCCAGCCAACTATAGTCCACAGGTCAAATCTGGCCCACCATCTTGTTTTGTAAATAAAGTTTCATTGGAACACAGATATGCCCATTCATTCATATATTGCTCACGGCTGCTTTCTCCCTACAATGGCACAATTGAGTAGTTGCTACAGTACCATATAACCCGCAAAGACTAAAATAGTCACTGTCTGGCCCTTTACAAAAAAAAGTTTGCTGGCCTCTGGCTTCACTGGTCATATGGGGCATATGGGGCATAATAGATGTTGGGCAGTCAAGCCTAATGCCCACCACAGACCTGTTTATTATTTTCAGCCAATATTACCCCTTAGACTAACAAAGTTCTCTTAGTTTATCACCCACTTGGTTAAAAAAAAAATCACTTCCTTTTGTTTGCTCTAGTTTCTCTCTTTCTAAACTTCAAGGCATATCATTTAGTTCTCTCAATCCCAGATAGGTGAGTACGTGTGTATAAACCACCTGATACAGCGGGAGGCACACAGACTATGGAGTGAGTAGCCAAGCCAACAGCCAAGTGGTGGTATTGTGGTGGACATTTGATGTTACTGCCCACCAAGCATCCATTCCCCCTTCTCTTGGTATGGTCACCCCACTTTTCCTTTATGGCCTGTATCCATTGCCTATAATGTATATGTAGTTACATATCAGACCACCCCAAAACTTAGTGACTTAAAACAACAACAACAATTTATTTTACCACAAATCTGTGGTCTTGGCAAGGCTCAGCAGCAAGTAATCTCTGCTCCATAAACCTCAACCTGGTTAATGAAAAATTTACTTTCAAGATGGCTCATTCACATGGATGACAAATCAGTGCTAGCTGCTGGTTGGGAGCTCAGCAAAGCTATGAGCAATGGACTTCAGTTCCTTTCCATGTTGTCCTCTCCATGAGCTGCCTGGGCTTCCTCATGATATGGAGGCTATGTTCCATGATCAACAGTCCCAATAGCAAGGAGGAAGGAGAAAGCTGTATCACTTTTTATGGCCTAGCCTCAGAAGTGACAAAGTGCCATTCCCAGCATACTTATGTGCCCATGTTCTAGGGAGGGAACTTAGACACCATCTCTCGGTGGGGGGTTGAGAAACATTTTAACTGGAGCTATTGCATATTCTTGTTCTAATAAAAACAATTCCGCACCATGTTTTTGCCTTACCTATTGAAACCACCCTCCTTTTCTGGATGGAATAGCACATGTATAACTTTCCAGACTCAGCCAAAACATTCATTAAGACTCGTTGACTAGGAAATAACAAAAATACGATGCAAACTAGCTTATATTAAAATGCTATTGACTTATGTACCCAGGAAGTTTGAAGGATAGTCCTAGCTTCAGGCTCAGCTGAATCCAGGTTCAAATAATGTCATCAGGGCTCTGCGTATGTCTCTCTTTATATCCCTCAGCTCAGCTCTGCTTTATTATCAGACAAGCTTGACCCAGGTGGACATAACATGGCAGTTCACAGCCCCAGGCCTATGTCCTACACACAGTTCTCAGTGCCAGCTTACCAGAAAAGCATCTTTCCCAAAACCTCTAAGAGAAGACTTGTGGAAAACCATGATTGGTCCCATTCTTACGATATGCCCACTCAGAACCAATCAATAGCCAGCAGGATCAAGCCCTCTGATTGGACCAGCTTGAGCCGCAAGAATACCCTGAACTACATGAACTAAACAAGATTGTTCTGAAAGTGGGAAGGAATGGTTCACCAAAGGAAGAGGGGTAGATCTATCCTTTGTACATAGTGGTCAACAAACACATCTAAAGAATCCAGGAAATCACAAAGAATTCTAAGGTGGCCAACACTGATGCTCTAGGACCCCAAAACTTCTAGGGGACTGGCAAAGAAAAGAATATTTGATACCTTGAGTTTTTCTCTACCCAGGCTTGAAGAACTACAGCCCTTCCCAAATTCCAAGGTGAGTTGCTTGTTTTTAGTTGGTTTTGATTAAATAAAGGTGTGAGCTCCAGGATCTCTTGGTAGGCTTCCAGATAAAGAACCATGCAGCTAAAATTCACTCTTGGATCCCACACTCAAGACAAATACAATCATGGCTTTATACATCTTTGACATCAAGAAACAGTAATCTTTCAGTAAGTTTGAAATTTCACTTGGTGTATTTTTCTCAACCTTGTCACTAGACCTTCAAAGTTAACCCTAAGATACTTCTGAGCTAGTAGGAAGTTCAACAATATTTTTTTCCATGACAAATCCATGTACTTCAGCTCCAACTATCTCTGGGAATACAATGTGACTCCTTGTTGGGAAAATACTGCATTTGTCCCTTCCATAGTAAGGGTTGTTGCTCACCATATGTAGTGAGGTTTTTCCAAACCCAAGAAAGAGAAATATGTCCCCTTTGCTCCATAACCCAAGAAGGAAATAAAACACAGATTCTCACAAATAGAAGACAATTGAATTGTGTTTGTTATTCTCAGCTTCGAGGCTGCATTGATTACTTTTAGACAAAAAAAAAAAGAGTTCCATTTCTAATATACAGTCACTCCACATCAGATTTATACACTTGAGTTTAAAGGAAGCCAAGTAAAGTTATCTGTTCTTGTTGTACCTGATTAACCTCAATACACAAATCCTACAAATCAATAGTTAATTAAAAATGTGGCACTGCCTCCATAATTACCTCATCTCTCTGCAAACACTACCCACCTTGTATATTATTAAGCTAAAAGCCATGGAGGCCACCCTCTAGGGCAGTGTAGAATTTTATGGGCAAGAGAAAAAATGCATTTCCAAAAATATTTCTACACAGGAACCTCAGATGTAATATTTTGACTGTGCTTGGGGCATCCCTTACAAGCTGCCTCATTTGGTTGCAAAGCTTCCCAAGTCGTGGAATCATTTCCTCATCTGGCCATGCACCCCATATCCTCTGCATATTCATGGTTTGTGAAGATGCTCCCATGGTAATTTGAAGTACTGGGTTTCCATTTTCAAGCTGTCTCCAGGCTGAGAACCTAAGAACTCGCCCTGATCTCATATTCACTCACACCTTCAAAACTACAAATAATCATGAACAATAAGGCAGAATGATTTATCTGTTATTTCCTGGTTACTGGTAACTTTTTATGGGTTTCTTTGTTTTAACTTCACATTCATTTCTGCCATAACAAAATCATATATTTTATTGATAAATGTATCAGTGCTCTGCCTTATTCCAAAGAGGAGTTGAAGTGGCTAAGAAAACAGTGCATTGAAAATAGCTTTGTCAGAGTCATCCACTGTGGTAGATGCAATTCACAGTGATTTCTCCTAATGGCCTTCTCTATGACTCCCCAAACTTTCTTCTACTAACAGGTACACCAGCCCTACCCTTGGACCCAAGTTGGACCATAGTATCACAAACCCCTGCTCTACAGGCTGACAAGTGGCCAACGTGGGATCCATTACAAACCCTTCCTGGGACTTTTCACATTGGATCTGAGAAAGGGAAATCAATTTTCTTCCTCGCAACCAAGGCATAGGGTGAATGGCCAAGACACTTCTGCCAAGATCTCACCATATACAAAAATTCCATCTACAGTAGAAGGAAAGAAACCAGATGCAGAGGTGAGAGGGGGAGAAAATGGGCAAGAGAGAGTTGTTCCATGGTCTGGTTATGTCAACCAATACTTTCCCTTTTCTGCTTCAATGAGTTAGATGCAGAACCCTGCAAGAAACCCCATGAAGTGATGAAGACAAATACTCATACCTCTGGCCTTTACTGAAGTCAATGTTCACATATTTTATCTGACCCTTGACACCCAACTTAGCTGAAAGAATCCCAAACCCAAAAATCCTACCAGCCAAAAGCAAAGGCTGTTGGTTCCTGCCGCTCCATCCTCCTCAGTTGCAAGCATTGCAGAAGACTCCACTCCTATCTGTAACCCAACCCTTATCCAGGAAACCAGGCAATCAAAGGCATCTGATCACTCCTCTTGGACTTCCTGGGGTTAGGGTCTAGGAACATGGGGGTGGCACTTGATGAGTACCATTATCCAATGGGCTACCTGAAGAGAAGCAGCATCCTGGGAGGCAGGGAAACAATGTGGGTATCCAAAGAATCTAGGCAGAAGGAAAGCGTCTGAGGATCCCAGAGGAGGGGGTTTCAAAGAAGAACAGGTGGGGGTCGTCTGAGGGGACTGAGATGAGGTCATGGCTGCAGACATCTTAGAAGATGCCTGCAGCCTCAGGCACAGGATTTGAAGATGTCAGCACCATTTGGGCTCTATTAGCTGTTCCTAAAAGCCATCTTGCTGCTGTAGAATGATTTGTATGGTGTTGAGATAAGCCTGGGGGATCAACCTGAATGTCCAACAAGCCACAACCTCCCCAGTCTTTACTAACAATAGCTGACATGTTTTGAGCACTTCCTAGGTGACAGGAACTGTGACAAGAGTTTATCAGGCATTAAATAAATTAATTCTTGCAATAGCCCTATGAGATATGGATTCTATTTTTATTTCCATATTACAGATGAGGAGACTATAAGATTCAGAGAATTAAGTCACTTTCACCAAGTCAGTGGCACAGCCAGTCCAAATGCATTCTTTCCAACTCCAAAGCCACAATGCCAGAGAGTACCTCTGCAGACTCTCACAACTCCCCCACAAACACTGGATTCTATTGCCCACATTCACACCTTCAAGGACTGGAGAGATTTTTTTCCCAATTCTCACACCACCAAAATTGGATCAAGCATCAGCACTGGTTCAAAATTGTGGCTGCTTGGGGCGCCTGGGTGGCTCAGTCATTAAGCCATCTGCATTTGGCTCAGGGCGTGATCCCAGTGTCCTGGGATCAAGCCCCGCATTGGGATCCCTGCTCTGCTGGGAGCCTGCTTCTTCCTCTTCCACTCCCCCTGCTTGTGTTCCCTCTCTTGCTGGCTGTCTCTCTCTGTCAAATAAATAAATAAATAATCTAAAAAAAAAATTGCAGCTGCTGGCCTCACCCCCATGGCTTGACAGCCTTGGACAGCATCACCAGCCCAAAGCCTTCTTTCATTCTCCACATCTTTCCGTACACAGTAATTGAGAATGCTGGGGTTCACTATCCCCTTATTAAAGCCAACTTGGCTTTCCCAATCCCACTCTGCTCAGTTTCCCTGCCCTTTTCCATCAGCCCACCCCAGGGAGGTCCAGAATACCTCATGGTCAAATCCACTCACATACTGACAAAGGGTCATAATTTTCCATCTCAAGTTCAGAGCAAAGGTCTGTGCTCTGGACACAAAAGAGAGAATGCTTTGGCTTATATTCAATAAAATGAAAGTATAGAACAGAGGAGAAATAAGGAAGACCAGCCCTGAGGCTGCACGAAGTTTCATAAATGACAAATGCTGTACACTCATGTCAGGAAACTAAGGCCATAAAAGCTACAAATGAATTAGGAAGGAGTCCAAAGCAGTGATGTCATGTGAGAACATCTTTGTGTAGCATCACTGCCTTGCAACAAGGCTGTCACTTACCTCCTGGTCAGACAAAGTTCTCAGACCTTGATGGTGACACCCATCAGGAGAAGAAGGTAGAGAAAAGGCAGAAATGAATTCTAGAGTCACTACTTCTCTCAAGGAAGCCAGGGTGGTCAGAGAACACACCTTACCCCCCCCCATTCTCTATTAAAGGAATTCCAAGAAAGATGTGATAGTGGACATTTGTCAGTCTATGGCTGATAGCCCCATTAGCACCCTAATCTGTCTTTAGAGAGAAATCCTCATTATATACAACTTTATACATATATATACATATAATCCAACATTATATACAACTTGGCCAAACCTATTTCCTACCACCAACCTCCTTCCCAAATACCCATGATGCTTGCTACCAGGGCTTTGAATCTTAAGAAAGACTTGCAAAGACAGGAATCAGTTCCATCCCAATAGATAGCTCCAGCTGGCTGGCTCCAACCACTGCCCCCCAACCCCCCACACACCCACATTTTTGCCTATTCCCCAAGCCTGGTCCTGCAGCTGCCTATGGATTCTTCGAGCCCCCAAGAACCTTGCAGTGAACTCCCTTTTTTCATAAACAGGGTTGTTTGCTGTTGCTTGCAGCCAAGAATCTTAACTGATATACACTTCATTGTGTTCATTGTGTTTTGTTTTCAAAGCCAGGAGCCCTGAGGGTATTTCAAACTGTGGGCATACCTACAATTCTATAAAAAGGAGCCGGAAACTATTTAGATGCTTGTCAGAAAGAAGCACTTACAGATGTTTGAAGGAAAGGTTTACTATAATGGTATATTGAGTGAGGCCAAATATGGGGTCCTCTGTTTTATACCTCAGGACTTTTGCACATGCTTTTCCCGGGGCTTGCCTTCTGGCTAATGCTCACAGGTCATCCAAGTCTCAGCCTAAATGTCATTTCCTCAAGAAAGCTATCATAATAGGTCATCGCATCACATGTTGACTTTATTTAACATCCATGTGCCCCACTAGACTGTAAGCTCCAGAAGGGAGAGACCAGGGCTGTTTTTCTCACCACTCTCTCCCAGTGCCCATCCTAGCCTGGCATCTAATACCAAAAATATTTGTGAAGGAATTCACATTCATGGGATAGAATCAACCATCCAAGTTGTTGTTGTCGTTGTTGTTGTTGTAATTTAACCTTCCTGACATGCATCATCCCTATTTGATAGGTGAGGAATCTGAGAAACAAGGAGAATAGGAATTTGCTGCAAGTCACCAAGAGGATACAAGATAAAAGGGGATTTGAACCCAGGCAGGTTGACTCCAGAGTCCTCTTAATTGCCTAGATCAGGGGCTTCATGCAAAGTAGATGTTCTGATTACCTTTGCTGCATAAGAAACCACCCCAATTTTTAACGGCTTAAAAAATACATCATTTGTTCTGCTAACAAATCTGTGCTTAGGCAGGGCTCCACAGGAAAGGCTTATTTCTGCTCTCCATGCTATCAGCTGGGGTTTCTTAAGGGAGGTTGGAGGAACCACTCTCAAATAGCTCAATCCATGGCTGGAAAGTTGATGACAGTGTCCTCTAAGAGCTCAGCCAGGGCTGTGGGCCAGAGGCATCAATTCCTCCATGTGGGTCTTGCCATGGGCTCCTTGGGCTTCCTTGAAGCATGGTGCCTGAGTTCCAGGAGTGAGCATGCGAACAGAACCAGGAAGAAGCTAGACAGCCTTTTTTTAACTCAACCTCTAAAATCACAGAGGCACTGCCACCACAACCTATCTGTAGAAACAGATTCAAAGGGAGGGGAATTGTATTCCCCTCTCTGTGGGGGTGAGACAAGTTTCTAGAAGAACCCATAATATGGAAGAGATTATCATGGCCATCTTCAGAGAATACAATCTGCCACAGCAAACAGCATACTACTGCATAACTTCACCAGGCTGTCCTAACTTACAAATGTTAAAATAACCTCCTACGCCCAAGAACCCATCCCAGGGAACCCCAAGTAAGAGTTCAGAAAATCACTACACTCCGAAAAGAAGCTAGGAAAAGTAAAAACCACTAGTGGGGCAGGCATGGGGAAGGGAGTCTTCCCCCACAATATTTACGTATTTTCACTTCATTTCCTTACAATGCCTGAAGCTCTACTAATTAGAAACTCATTTGAGATAACTAGTAACCAATTTAAAAATGCAAACACCTCAGCGCTAGCTAGAGTCCTCCAAACAGTCCTGTAAATTGGTTTCATCAAGGATTTCCTCCTACCCACTGCTGAGAGGCCTTTTTGGAAGGAGAGACTGGGGGGAGGGCAATGGGTAACTCTGCTGCTTAAAGCACTTCTGGATAGAGAGGTGGGGTAGAGACAAATGGAATTCACGAGAGAAGTCTGAACAAGCGTCCTGGTTTGGGGCTCTGCAAATACAGCCCCAATCAGGCTACAAGATGTTGTGACAGCAACATTTACACTCAGTCACTCCTAGCAGGCCCAGCCACTTTTCAAACACCCTTGCACAGCCGTGCAGAGCAGCCGGCTCCACTGGCAGCCGGCAGAGCCATAACTCACGCTGTCACCACTCCCCTCAAACCTCTTCTGTAAGCACTTTTAATCAATGTAACAGGAATAAACATTTGCTGCAGAGTGGCAATATGCAGTGAGGAACATGGTTCCGCTTAGCTCAGAAAGCAAAACCTTCCAGCTGTTTGCACCTATGAGAGCCCACAGGAAAAGCCCTCCATCCCAGTGTTGCTGCTAGGCTGGGCACATTTACCCCAGCGAGGTGAGCTTCTCTTTCAGTTAATTTGTGCTCTGAGGAGCCAACTGTCAATGACATTGTTATCCAGGAGACTTTTCAGAGCAGCACTTCTCTCTAGGTGGTCACCAGCCCCACCCCACAAGCCTCCAGGTGATGTTAAACTTCAAGGAGAAAGCAGGTTTCAGGGTGGATTCCAATTGAGCATCCTAGAGTCTCCGCTTAGAGATGAAATCTTTTTTCCCAAACTGTGGGCTAAACCCTTGTTTATAATCTGCTTTGGTTGTTGGAAACTTGGAAACTTGGAAACTGATTTCCCATGGAATCAGCAAGAGTGATGTCATGGACTTGGGTCTAGCAATGAGGTTTGCCATTAACATTACCAAGGGCTGAAACCTAAGCTGAGCACTAGCTCATTTCATCCTCCTAGGAGCCCTGCAAGGTGGATACCCTTGCAATGCCCACTTTATAGAAGCAGAAACAGATCTCAGAAAGGTAGAGTAACTAATCCAAAGTCGCATAGCTAGTGAGCTAGGATTCAAAATCATCCTTTTGAAGGCTGTGTTTGAAATCATTCTGCTCCTGGGATGCACAGAGAAGTCACCCTCTCTATGTTGGGGTGGAAGGGAAGAAATAGAAGCTGATGGTCTTAGAGGAGAAATAAAGCAGGTGGGAGCATAAAAACAGGTGAGGAAGTGGGGAGAGTTACAGCCTGTCCCTGAGAAGCAACATGGCCTTTCCTCCAAAGACAAACCACGTGTACAGAAACCCAAGGACTCAAATCAAGAGGCAACTTGAGGGAACCACAGTGTGGACGCAGAGGGGGATCACGGTATGCCTAAGGTGGGAGTCTTGTTCTCAGGGCACCTGAAGGCAGCGGGGGGGGGGGATGAGGTGCTCAGATTATTTGTATTAGAATCTCTAGGAGGGAGACTTCATAAAAATGCAGGTTCTGGGGTGTCTGAGTGGCTCAGAGGCCCGACATTGAGCCTCCTTGCAGGTTCCCTGTTCAGTGGGGAGGATGTTTCTCCCTCTGCCACTCCCCGTGCTCGTGCTCCCACTCCCTCTCTCTCTAATAAATAAATAAAATCTTTTTTTAAAAATGAACATTCATATATATGGATGAATCTTAAAAACATTTTGCTGGGTGAAAGAAATCAAACACAAAAGGCCACATATTATGTGATTCCATTAATACAAACTGTCCAGAACAGGCAAATCCACAGGGACAAAAAGCAGATTAGCAGGTGTCAGGGACTGGGGGAGGAGGTGGAGAATGCCAAGGAATGAATGTGGGGTTCCTTTTGGGGGGAATAGAAAAGCTCTGAAACCAGACAGGGGTGATGGCTACACAACATTGAATGTGTTAAATACCACTGAACTGTATACTTTCAAACGGTTAAAAAGGTTAAGTCTATGTTATGTGCATTTTACCACAATTAAAAATGCAGCTTTCGGGGACTCATTACTCATTTAACAAATACTAATGGTAGCTCACCACATCCCAAGCACTATGCTGGGTGCTGGAGACACAGCAGTGAACAAAAAAGACAAAAATTCTGCTCTCGTAGTGTTGACATTCTAGTGGGAGAAAAGGAAAGTAAGTAAGATAAATGCTTTAAATGTTTATGCATTAGAGATGAAAGTGAGGGGGAAACAAAGTAGGGAGGAGGATAGGCATTGTTGGAGGAATCGTGGGTATCACAATTTTAGACAGGGAGACTAGGAAAAGCTCACCGAGAAGTGACATTTGAGCAGAGAGCTGAAGGGAGAGATGGAGTAAGTCATGTAGATGTCTAGGGAATGACATTCCAGGCAGAGCACAGCAAGTGCAAAGGCTCTGAGGCAGGAGCAGGATCACCATAATCGTGGAACAGAGAAGAGGCCACTGCGGCTGCAACAGAGGCAGTGATGGGAGAGTGGTAGCAGATGAGAATGGAGAGGCAGCAATTAGGGGCCAAGTCATACAGGGCCTTGTAGGTTATCGTCAGGGCCTCAGCTTCAACCGTGAGTGATGGGAGGCACCAGAGGGTTTGAAACAGAGGGCTAATAAAACCTGACTTCTGTTTTAATAGGATCATTCCAGCTACTCTGTGGAGAATAGATTCTGGGAGGGCAAAGGCAGAAGTAGGGAGACCAGCAAGGAGATAGAGCTGTGATCCAGGTGGGAGTCAGTGATGGCTCAGTCCAGGCTGGTGCTGAAGAGAGGGCTGGATCCTGGATATATTTTGAAGATGGAGCAACTCATTGAGTTTTTTAAAGTGGGCCCCAGGAGTCAACTTTTGTAATAAGCTTCCTAGGGGATTCTAATTCAGCCTGAAGTTGACAAACTTCAGGTTTAAGCTACCTTCTGTTTCATATTTTGGGAAGAACCTTCTGGACTTTCTCCAAGCCAATTCAGAATAGATTCTAGAAGGACATTCAACAACATCTGAACTTGTGTGCACAGCCCTAGAGCAGACCTCATGGCATGAGAGAGAAAACACAAGCTTTTAGTAGAATGTTAGGTGATGCGAGTAAAACAGTGAACAACCATGGGTCTTTTCCTCCATGATCCTTGCTTATCATGAGGGAAATAAACAATAAAAAAAATCACTTGCAACTTAGAGTATAAAATGCTATGATAAGAATTCACATGGGGAAGTGGGAGTACATGCAAGGGGCACCTAATCTAGCATCAGGTGGTCAGAAATATTTCTCCCATCAGACCACTCTAAGTTGAAGACTAGAAGGTAGTAAGAGTTGTCCAGGTGAATAAGGAGGACAGTGGAAGATTTATCCAAGCAGAGGGACAAACACATGCAAAGACTGAGAAATGAAAGAAGTTCATATAATTTTAAGAGTAAAAGCTGAGAATATAGAAGTTAGAGCCAATCATAACAGCTCCAGTCATGTTTATCCTGTGGCCAAAGGGAGCCAAGAGATGTCTTTAAGCAGAGGGTAACAATCCTCTTTGTGCTGTGAAACTAGAAGTCTGGCTGGAAGATAGATGGGAGGGAAGGAGACCAGGTAAGAGGCTACAAGAACCAAGTGAGACAAGGTGTTGGCTGCACCAAGCCTGTGGTGATGTAGTTGGGGAGGAGTGGGGAGAAATGCAGGATGGCATCTAAGTTTTTCTGGAAACTTCATGGATGGTGGAATAAGTTGAACCAGTTGAACCCAGGCAGAAGAGGAAATCAGGAGAGGAGAGGTAAACTGAGGTCAGTGTAAGAGGGATATCCAAATGGAGATGAATACCCAGTGCACAGCTGGATATGCCAGAGCAGAGCCATACACAGAGTTCTGGAATGTAAATAAAGATTAAAGGGACTTCAGAGTAGGTGATCCCCTCAAAGAAGGTGCAGCAGAATAAGCATAGAACCTACGGGACAGATGAAGGGGAGAGATTCATGATTAAAACCAATGAGCCAGAGGCATCTGGCTGGCTCAGTCAGTGGAGTATGTGACTCTTGATCTTGGGGCTGTGAGTTGAGCCCAATGTTGGGTGTAGAGATTACTTAAAAAATAGAAAATTTTAAAATTAAAAAAAAACACATCAGACACTTTCCAGAAAACACAATTGTAGGTTTCCTCAGTATGAGTTATTCAGGACTATATTTAAGATCACATTCAAAATAACTGCTGGAAAGTTCTCAAAATGTAATGCTGCTTAAAACAATTTTTTTAAATAAAATTTTTTTAAAAACCACAGGAGTTCAGCTATTGCGCACACCTTGAAGCAATTTTCCAGCTAGTGTCTATCAAACAAGAATCTGATCTGACTCAAGAGGGTGTCACATCAAGTGTAAGAATCCAATTCCATTGTCTGTACAAGCCTTTCTGCCAGGTACAAGACCCTAATCCAGTTGAAGTGATTTTCTATTGATTAACAGGCTGGGAATGCACAGGTTGTTGGTTTTTGAGATTCCCTTCCCTGGGTCTTGATGCCAGCTGTGAATAATTCTCAGAGTCGAAAAGCTCCCGACCATCAAAATAAAAATGACACTCAGTCACGAAGGAGGCAGATTATAGGTCAATCACCTTGATTATTTTTTAACTGTGAGGCGCCATTAATGTTACTGAATAAGCAAATCTGTTTGCATAACCAGATTTTTATAAGCAACTGGGAATAAAGGTTTTCCTAAGTGGTTGATTTGTACAACGATAGCCTTTGGGTCTCTGATGGAACAGCTCTGATGAGGAAATGTTCCTTTAATTATGTGGAAGGCCAATTACCACGTTATAGCCACATTGTTTTGCAGATTGCATATAATTTTGCCATTTCCATAGCTTCAGCACTATAATTCTGGAGAAAACGCAGGCACCAAGAAGACACTTGAGGCACATTATACTGGAGATGAAGATGTTTTAGCGAATTCAATTTAAGCTACCACATTAAAGTTATTTTGTTGAATAAAACATAACGCAATAATGAGATTGCGTATGTCAACTCTATGGTGGAGGTAATAATAGCTAGAGAGAGAGCATCCCCTCTCCCCTTTCTCATGCTCATTAGAGTAATAGATAATGCTATGGAGAGAACCTTTCTCTAATACGTGTTTCATCTCAGGTTAAGTGTGTTTCCTGCAACTGTGCTTTATAGGGAAAAAAAAAGTAAAGGGACTAATTTGGGAACCATTCACAGAAGTGCTACTTCTTGATGTTTTTTATCCACTGAGAGTTCTTGTTCCCAATGCCAGCTAGACAAGGACTTTCTTGAGAAGCACAAATTAATCACTATCGTTATAAACTTAACAATAGGAGGTTCATAGGGAGAAACTGAAGAAATCAGTTAAGCGAAGATAGAAGAAAAACAACATGATGGCAGAAAGGCAAAACTGTTGCAGTGTTGGTCTCAATTCTTCCACTAATTAGCGAGACCAATGACTTCCCTCTCCAGAACTCAGTTGTTCTTGTCTGCAAAATGGAGGAGTAGGAGGGTGTTCAAGACCCCCAGAAAGTACTACCATTCCATGACTCCATCTATCTATAAAATACTTTCCATTCACACTAGTAGGGATCTGGACTACTTTGCCAAGAAGATACAATAATCATCCAGCTGAATACACCAAACAACATAGCCTGGAACTACCTAAGCAACAACTGTGAAAGTTATATGGGAGGACAGACAAATCCCCAATAAGAGTAAGAAATGTTGGGGCACCTGGATGGCTCAGTTGGCTAAGCAGCTGTCTTCAACTCAGGTCATGATCTAAGGGTTATGAAATTGAGCCCCACATCGGGCTTCCTGCTCAGTGGGCTTTCTGCTTCTCCCTCTCCCTCTGCTGCTCCCCCTGCTTGTGCTCCCTCACTCGTGTGCTCTCTCTCTCTCAAGTAAATAAATAAAATCTTTTTTTAAAAATATGTTTACCATACTCTTTGTGTGCCAGACACAAAATTGTGTCCAACACATTGTTCCTCTTACTGGATAGGTAGGACATTTCCCAGTATCCCTTGTGGTTACGTTTGGGACCATGGACTGCATTTCCACCAATAGGAATGTGAGAAATCACATGTCATTTCTGGTCCCAGGTAATTAAAGGCAAGTGTGGGTTCTCCATGCTTCCTCTCTTCCCACACGGCTATAAGTGGAAAAACTCTGAGATGGCAGAATTACAAAATGGAAACCTCCAAGATCTCTGAAACACTGACTTGCACTGGACTGTGATGTGGGTGACAATCAGAGGATTGTTGTGTGAAAGCTCAGAGGTTTCAGTGTTTATTTGTCACAGCAACATTGTCCAATGTTACCCTGACTGACATATAAGGTTCTGAGAGACCCAGCAGACAGAGAAAGAAAGTAGACTTCGATTATACTGCTAGCCTTGATTATGTGTTTAAAAATTAAAACTCTCTCCTAAAAAGACAGATCATCCACACGCCTTTGAAGTATACATGACATGTTTGTGAAAAGTTGACCACATATGAGACCATAAAAGAAGTCACAACAAAATCCACTACATAACTTGTATTTTACAGGCCACATTTTCTGACCATAATGCAGCAAAATTAGAAATTGACAGCAAAAAGATAGCTAAACATAAGCATACATTTTGGAAAATTAAAAATATCCCTCTGTATAATCCATGAGTTAAAGGGAAAATCACAATAGAAATTTATACATATATACCTCTTTTTGTATGAATTTGTTCAGCTACTTGCCTTTTGCTTTCATCATGTTATTCTAGGGGCAGTGGTTGCTCATTCCACACCTACTTTTATTGCAACCTGTAACTGATAAGAACATACCTCTTCCAGAGAGCTAAACACTGACCTGATTTTGCTGCTGCAGCACAACCGTGGAAGGAACAATTGTGTGTTAGAGGTGGGGGTGGCCAGGGTAGGGGTAAGTGTGCACACACTTGCAAACTTGTGCAATGACAGAGACAAGAAATTGCTGGTGCAGCTCTTTTGCTACACCAAGCATTCAGACAGAAACTAAAAGTCAATCACTGAGCCATCTCAATACTTTCATTTTATTTTAACTTTTGGCAGCAGGTTGCAATTGAGAGGAAGAAAATACAGTGATGAGAGTGTAACGTAACGTACACACATGTGTAAAAGAAACTGGTGAGACCAGATTGTATATTTATCTCTCTTTAGCTCCTCAGGCCATTGTCTTAGAATACACCAAGGGGCAAAGGACAACTTGCTCCTGCATCTACTTCTTGGTCCTTGCTCGTGTGTCCCAGACAGACCAGGCCCTTTCTAAGAGCCACCGTGCAGGTGAGTCCTATGTGACAGGCACGTGCTTGGGAAAGCATGTGCAGGAAAGAACTCTGGACGGTGGTTTCCTCTGGGAAGAGGGAAATGAGATGGGGTAGGGTGGTTTAGCTATATGTGTGATGTCATTTCTTAAGAAACAATAAAGATCTGAAGCAAATATTGCAAAGTTATGTTGTTAATGGGGGTCTGTTGTATTGTATTTCCTTATCTTCTTTTCTGGTTTGAAATAGTGTACAATTTAAAAGGAAATTAATAAATTACAAGAAAAATGAACTTAAAGAAATACCTAAAGTTCTTTTGGAGCAACATCTGAACTGACTTTGAAGCAGGCCCAGCTGGGAATATGACTGAGAATTCGTCTGAGAACTTCTTCAAGGAGGGGCTCCCGGGAAGACAACTTATGTGGTCCCACCCATCCTGTTGCAGGTGCAACCAGCGCCCAGAAGTCCTACATCTGGCAAGAGTTTAATTCTACAATGGAGTTTCATCCGAGAGTATCTGGTTTGAAGTGCATTTGTGAACTTCATGGTTGATGTTACAACCACACATGTAACAGTGGGTGGGAGGGAGATAAAATATGGCTCTGGAAGGAGCAGGTCAGCAGCCCTGCTTCCCCCTCTGAGGGATGCCAGAGCACATCCACATGCCCTCGAATGACAGCCCCGAGGGAGGCCCCTTATACTCCTTTACCTACTCCTGCCCCATCCTGCTTTGGGGAGAGGGTGCCTATAGCCCCTGTCTTGTATCAAATATTTCAGGGATCTGGGAATGAGTTTGGAACATTTTTGGATTCATCTTGGACACCAGAAAAGCCCAGGTGGTAGAGCACTCTCCCTTCCCACATGTGAAACACCAAACTTCATAATAAATTTCAACCTGAATTAGAATATTTCTATGCAGGTTTTATAATTCTAGCTTAAAACTGATCATTCACTTCCTAACACTTTTTTTTTTCTGTCTTTTTGGAACCAGTTGAATTTCTCATGCAGCTTCGTTACAGTCATGGTGTCTGGTTCAGGGCCAAGTAGGAGGTAGCCAAACTCTCCGGAGACCATGCTGCCTAAGGCTGAAGGGGTGGGAATACAAACAAAAGTTTAAGGCTGAGGCCACTGATGGTGCGCTGGATGCAACAACCAGGAAAATCATGTTAATCAAGGAAACAAAAATCCCTCTAAACTCTGTGATATGACTACTCTGTGATACTCTTTTTTAAAAAAATCAAATAAACAAAAATAAGTTGCCTAAGTTACTGCTCTCAGAATAATGGTTGGCCTATCCACTCCAATATGGAGGTGCTGTAATCAGAGTTCCTGGATCCAGTTATCACTCAAAAAATTGTTACTGAGCACTTGCTATGTGCCAGGTACCCACTTTAAGCACTGACAATATAGCAGTGAGCAAGAGAGACAAAAATCATGGGTTTCATAGGGCCTACAGTCTAGTTAAGGCAGATAGACAATAAACAAGTTAATATAGTAACATGTTATTAACTTATCATGTATGTAATGTATTACTACACAGCCATAGCTAATCAATATATAGTAATGTAATAATATAATGTACATATAAGTATATATTGATATTACATATGTAGTATATACATTACATATAGTTGTTAGGTAGTTAGTTTTAAGTGCTAAAGGGGAAAGTAAAGCAAGAAAAGGAATAAAAAGTGCCAGGGGTACGTTGCAGCCTGAGCTGCATGGCCAGGGAAAGCTTGTACTTAACTTAATAGTTATAGACGTTATAGTTAAATTTAAAGATGACCCTTAGGGGCGCCTGGGTGGCACAGCGGTTAAGCGTCTGCCTTCAGCTCAGGGCGTGATCCCGGCGTTATGGGATCAAGCCCCACATCAGGCTCCTCCGCTATGAGCCTGCTTCCTCCTCTCCCACTCCCCCTGCTTGTGTTCCCTCTCTCGCTGGCTGTCTCTATCTCTGTCGAATAAATAAATAAAATCTTTAAAAAAAAAATAAATAAAGATGACCCTTAAAACCAGGGTCAAACCCCGCAGTTCTCCTATGGGAAGAACATTCCAAGTGGAAGTGGAAAGAACAGCAAAACTGAGTGCCCTGAGGTTTGGTTTGTTGCAGGAATGACCAGGAACAGGAGTGGGAGGGTAGAGAAGTAGGAGATGGGAGGCCGCTTTGGTCCAATGAGATGGAGCCATTGAAGGCCTTGCGAGCACAGGAGTGATACATCCTGGCTGCTGCATATGGGGGAGGACAGAAGCAGAAGGGCCAGTCAGAAGGTGCTATAATAACTTAGAAGAGGGATGAGGTAGGCCTGGAGCAGGTGGTAGCTGTGGAGGTAAAGGTAGGAAGAAGTGCTTGGGAATTGCTGATTCACTGTTAGGATTGCCAGGATGATGTAAATCCAAGGAGAGACTTTTTTTTTCTATGTCATTTTAGATTCCTGTGCCTTCTTCTTCTCTATTTTGAAATTGGGCACAATATCACCTTGCCTGCTCCTTTGGGATGTTCCATTAGATTCAGTGACCTAAAACGTTGCCAAAACTCAGAGCAGGAGCTGGCTCTCATGATGTTGAAGGAAGGATAATTCACCACCCTGGTCACACTGTCATAAACACCATGTCCTCAAATTTGTAAGAGAGAGTCTGTCCTCTGTCAAGATATCAGTGGTGGAGAAAACCACCCCCTCCCCACAGAAAGCCAGTTTCCCCAAAAGCCTGTCCTCACTTGGATCCTTTTTTATTATTCTTGGAAAAGTAGTGTGAAAATTTGATATGGCAAGATATCAAAGTTCTGGTATTGTTACAGAAAGGGCTCTCACTTGCTGATAATGTGCAGATATGGCAGGTCAAAAAGTACTTTTTTATTGCTTCAGGGTGCTCGCTCAGTATCAGAGTTCCAAAGCAGCTGGCTGAGTCAGCTCATTCCCAGCCACTCAACCTTCCCGAGAACATCATCTGTGCAAATCTGCAGTGCAATGCTGATTTCTGGGATCACCCTCTGGGTGAAACAGAACCATCTCAGAGGGTGGGATGGGTCAGCCACTATCTCCACAAGAACAGTGATAATAGTGGCAGATGGCAGATATCCAAGCTCTCCCAGGTGGAGGGTCACTCTCCTAGGAACACAGGTGTTTGGAATGTAACATCTAAGAAGGATTCTCCTCTTGGTTCAGTCCTGCCACAACAATCTCATTAACCCATGCTACTGTGTTTTAAACTTTTAAATCTTTCCTTTGGAATATGTGATGTCTGGGTTTTACTTTTAAATAACCAAGGCACTGGGGGGAGGAAGTATATGGGAGGTACAGATTAAACAAGATTGGCCATGAGTTGATAACTGTCGTCACTGAACTGCATGATGGGTGTGCGGTGCACATTAAACTATTCCACTTTTATATATTTGACATTTTCTATAAAGAATTTTTAGCCACCCTTAGAGCAATTTGGCAATATCTAATGAAATTAGAGAGATTCATATCTTTAACTCGGCAATTCCACTTCTTGAAATTCATCAGATATACTAGCAAAGGTGCCAGATAAAGTGTTATTCCTTGTAGCACTGGTTGGAATAACAAGAGGCTAGAAACAAGCTAAGTGTTCATCAAGAGGGAATTGATCAAGGAAATTATGGCATATACAAACAATGGAACAGTATCTGTGAGGCTGATAAAAGGGAAAGAACGCTCTATGCTCTACCATGGGACAATCTCCAAGATATATTGTGATGGGAAGTATAATGGTCCCCAAAGAAGTCCACATTCTTATCCCCAGAACCTAAGAATATGTTACCCTACATGGCAAAAGGCGCTTTGCAGATGTGATTAACATATGGATTTTGAGATAGGTACACTCTTCTGGATTATCCAGATGAATCCAATGCAATCAAAAGAGCCCTTATAATACGAAAGAAGGAGGGTCAGAGTAAGAGAGGGAGTTGAAGACATTATGCTGCTGGCTTCAAAGATGGAAGAAGGGGCCACAAGCCAAGGAATGCAGGCAGCCTCTAGAAGCTAAAAAAGGCAAGGGAACAACTTAATTTTAGTCCATTGAGACCCATTTGGAATTTCTGGCCTCCAGACTCTGCAAAAATAAATTTGTGTTGTTTTAAGCACGAAATTTGTGGTAATTTGTTATAGCAACAATAGGAAACCAATACATAATTTGTAGGGGAAAAGCTGCAAAATAGTATTTATAGCAAGCTATCATTTATAGGAGATGAGTAGGTACCAGTATAGAGGTAGATGACAGAGAGATATGTGGAAGGAGACCAGAAACTGATGACACTGGTTGCCTGTCAGAGGGAGGGGGCGGAATGGTAGCAGGGGGAGAGTGATGAAAGGCTGACTTTTCAGTGTGTACCCCGTCTTAGTCCATTCAGGCTGCTATAACAAAATACCACAGACTGGGTGACTTATAAACAACAGAAATTTATTTCTCACAGTTCAGTCAGCTGGGAAGTCCAAGATCAAGCTGCTAGAAGATTTAGTGTCTCTTGGTTTATAAATGGCCATCTTCTCTCTGTGTCCATTGCAGAAAGGGTGAGGGAGCTTTTTGGGGTCTCTTTCATAAAAGCACTAATCTCATTCATGACGGCTCCACCCTCATAACCTAATCACCTCCCAAAGACCCCACCTCCTAATACCATCACATTGGGGGTTAGGATTTCAACACATGAATTTGGGGTTGGGGGGGACACAAATATTCAATCTATAGCAACCCCTTTGTACCTTTTGAATTTTGTACCATTTGAATTTATTAGCTAGTGAAACAATAAAATTTCAGTTAAAGTAAACCTCCCTGCATTACCACGACATATATATTTTCAAGGTTCAGATTTAAAAAGTACAAACTCAAGGGGGCGCCTGGGTAGCGCAGTCGTTAAGCGTCTGCCTTCGGCTCAGCGTGATCCTGGCGTTTCCGGATGAGTCCCAGGTCGGGCTCATCGGCTGGGAACCTGCTTCTTCCTCTCCCACTCCCCTGCTGTGTTCCCTCTCTCGCTGGCTGTCTCTCTGTCACATAAATAAATAAAATCTTTAAAAAAAAAAAAAAAAGTACAAACTCAAGAATCATGGAAACAAAGTGATCACTACCCAGTGGTTGGGGCTCCTGGGAGACCTGGAGTACCTGAGAAGGAGAGACAAAAATGGGAGGAATATCTTAACCAGATTTCATTAGCTATGTGGCACTCCTTACCAACCCAGGAGTCAGCCAGTGGCCCCTTTCAAGACTGACTTAAAGAAGTAATTTCTATCAAATAATACATAAGCCCCTATTACAGACCTTCTCCCGTCTCCTCTGGATCCTGCCTCTCCGGCAACATGCCGCAAAATGGCAAGAAAAACAAGCTCAGATGCCATTTATCCTGGAGCCTGATCCGTCCTTCCATGCTCCAGGTAGGCCACAGCTACACTCTGCAACATCCCTTGCTCTACTAAAAAATCTTCAATTCCTTTGATTTTTATATGTCAGCTAGGAAAACAGTGAAAGACTATAATAGCCTCAGGCAAAAATGCTTCCAGACCTAAAGTGATTAGCTTTATGGAAGCCATTATGTAAATTTATGGCCATTTCAAAGCTATTCAGCCTTGAGGAGACCTAGCAGAGAATGGGAAGTAGAATTCAAAAGTTTTTGATTATCCATGCTCACTCAAATTCTAATATGAATATTAAAGCTTGCTATGATTACTATGTGGCTCCTGTACCATCAGGTATTTTTAAGCTTTACAGAGATCATGCTCAAAATCAGGGCTGTGGAGAATTGAAAATAGTAATAACTCAAAGAACAAAGGTTGGTCTGGTATCATCAGTTCCTGGGGGTTTTCTCTCCCCTCACCTTTGTACCTGGACCATAGCATCAGTCTGATCTTACCACTTAACTCTTGGACAACCAAGATGAGGCAGCTGCAGACACACCCAAGCTCAAAGACTTTGAGCTAAGGTCCAGATTGAGGTCCCCAACAACTCAGAAATAGACAGGAGACATTTACTGAGCACTTGCTACCAACCAGACATACTTCAAAATAGATCACTTGTGTGAACACATGGACTCCCCCAGCAACCCTCTGATATCCATACTGGTACTACCAACCACATTTGACAAATGAAGAAACAGACACAGCTGATGAGTGGCAGAGAAGGGATTCCATCCAGCAATTCAACCATTCTGCCACACTGTCTCCTGGATTAATGTATGTTTCCCCCTCTAAAGCATATAAAACTAGTAATTTCGGATTTCTTAGTATGACATGGACATCCATGGAAATGGATGGACAAGGGTCTGGACAGAATGGGAACCAGGCTTGGGCCTGGAAATAGAAAACCTGTGTTCAACCTTGGCCCTGACAATGCTCCTTGTGTCATCGTGGATGATGGTCTTTCTTGTTCTTGTTGTTGTTAACATATGACTCAGACATTTTAAAGTGCACAGTGCAGTAATATTCAGTATATTCACAAAGTCATGCAACCATCACCGTTTATTACCAGTGGTGTTCTTCACCCCAAACAGAAACCCCATACCTATTAGTACTCGCTCCCCAGTCCCCTTCCCTGCAAGCAATTGCTAACCTACTTTTCATCTCTATGGATTTGCCTATTCTGGACATCTCATATAAATAAAATCATACAACATGTGGCCTTTTGTTTCTGGCTTCTTTCACTTAACATCATGTTTTTGAGATTCACGCATATTGTAGCATGCGTCCTTTTTCTTTTTTCCCAGGTGCCCCAGCATGTGTCCTGTTTATAACAGAATAATATTCCACTGTATGAATGGACCATATTTTATTATTACTGATCATCAGTTGATGGGCATTTTGGGGTGTTTCTACTTTTTGGATATTATGAACAAATTTGCTATGAACATTTATATACAAGTTTTTGTGTGGACAATTCTCTTGGGTATATACCTAGAAATGGAATTGCTGGATCATATGGTAACTCTATGTTAATACTTTGAGAACCTGTTTTCCATAGCAGCTGCACTGTTTTACTTTCCCACCAGCAGTGCATGAGTGTTCCAATTTCTCCAAATCCTCATCAACTCCTGTTATTATGTCTTTTTTATGATAGCCATCCTCATGGGTGTAAAGTGGCATCCCATTGAGATATAATTCACATATCATGAAATTCACCCTTTTAAAGTGTACAATTCAGCATTTTGGAGAATATTCACAAAGTTGTGCAACTATCACCATGAACTAATTCCAGAACATTTGCTTCACCCCCAAAAGAAACCCCATACCTATTAGCAGTCACTCTCCATTTCCCTCTCCCTGTAGGCCCTGAAACTACTAGTCTACCTTTGAAGGGATAAGACTCTTATGCTCTCCATCTGTACAGGAGGGCAGATAATAGCACCTGCTTCTTGGACAGTAGTGAGGATAAGATGAGATCATGTGTATGTGTAGAAAACTATAGTACAGAGACTGGCAAGTGTATGCTCAAATCTGAATCTAGATTTAGATCTAATCTAGATACTGGGCTGATAGACTCCCCTCCTCTCTACTCACCATCCTTACCACTGTGTCAAGAGAGACCCTAGCTTCAAGACATAACTCAGCAATGCAGGATATTGGTCAGCACTTTTCCTTTGCTAAATGAATGATTCTTCGAGAAAAATTTTGTGGATGAGTGCAAACCCTGCTCGATGAGTCCAAGACCCCACATCCAGCAAAGCAGTTGGATATGATGAATTCAAACTGGCCTAATCACACACTATTCCCTATTATTTGAGTGTCTACTATGCAGGTAGCTACTGTGCCAGAAACTGAAGCTACAAAAATAAGCCAGAGAGACCCAGTCCCAGCTCTCACGGAGCTTTGAGTCTAGTAGAATAAGCCATTGTTAATCAAGTGCCCATGCAAAAGCGTATAGTTGCATTAAGAACCTTCACTGTCTCCCTATCGCCCAAAGATGAAAATGCATGAGTGACTCTCCACAATCTGGCCTCAAACTATTTCCTACAATGATTGCTAATTGTTGAGTAGATTCCAGTTACTCTGGAGAAGCTCCTTTGAACTCAGACAGATCTGGTTCCTCCTCTTGCTGGCTGCAACCTTGAAAAATCACTTTACCTCTCTGAGCCTAAAGATCCTCATCTTTAAAGTAGGGTTGATAACGGCTCTCTTGCAGGGTCATTGTAGTTATTAAACAGAAATATAACTAAAGAGCGCTTAAGCCCAGCTTCTGGCATACACTAGACCAGGTATCACCTTTTTTTTTTTTTGTAAAGGGCTAGATAGTAAATATTTTAGGTTTTGGGGGCCATATGGCCTCTGTCATGATTACTCAAGGCTGCAGTCATAATGTTAAAGCAACCATACATCATATGTAAAGAAATGGGAGTGGCTGTATTCCATAAAACTTTATTTACAAAAGCAGGTGGTGGGCAAGTTTTGGCCCAAGGGCTGTAGTTTGCCAATCCCTGCACTAGTAAATAAATATCTCTCGGGGCACCTGAGTGGCTCAGTCGTTAAGTGTCTGCCTTTGGCTCAGGGCGTGATCCCAGCATTCTGGGATCGAGCCCCACATCAGGCTCCTCTGCTGGGAGCCTGCTTCTTCCTCTCCCACTCCCCCTGCTTGTCTCTCTCTCACTGGCCATCTCTCTCACTGGCCGTCTCTGTGCCAAATAAATAAATAAAATCTTTTTAAAAAAATAAAATAAATAAATATCTCTCATTTGCCTAGGATGTCTTATTCCTGAGCCACACAGGACTCTTCACAGTTTCCTGCACACATCCCTGTATCCCTCTCCATGACTCCACTCAAGCTAGTCTACCAGCCCAAAATGTCCTGTATGAACCTTCACCTCTTTTGTGGAGACTATCCTGGATTTCCCATGCTCTCCAGGCTCCCAAAGTCCAAATCCTTATCAACACATGTCCACATCATCTCATGGTGAGTAGTTTACAATTCTCCCTTCCAAACTGGACAAAGAACCCCTGTAGTCCTTATAACCTCAGGGCCTACCACAACACATCACAGGTGATGAGTAAATATTTATGGGAAAAAATCAGCAGTAATCTTCACACACAACACAATGAAGATACAATGCTGACTGAAAGCAGCCAGGCACAGAAGAGTTCCTACTGCACAATTTCAGTTAACAAAGTTCAAGAATAGGCAAAACACACCAATGGTAATAGAAATCAGAACAGATGGTTAGCTCAGGTGGAGAAAGAGGTTATAATCTGGGAAGGGGCCCAAGGGAAACTTCTGGGGCTAAATAGGTTCTATATCTGCATTTCAGTGGTGGTCACATGGGTATATCAGTTTGCTATGCTTCCATTAAGAAAGGACCACAAAGTGGGTGGCTTAACACAATAGAAATTTGTTGTTTCGCAGTTCTGGAGGCCAAAAGCCTGAGATAAGGATGTGTCATCATGGCCATGCTCTCTCTCTGAAGGCTCTAGGAGAGAAATCCTTCCTGGCATCTTCCAGCTTCTAGGGGCTACAAGCAATCCTTGCCTTCCTCAGCTTGTAGAGGCATCATTTCAATCTGTGCCTCCACCTTCACATGGCCTTCTCCCTGTGTGTGTGCCTGTGTCCAAATTTCCCTCTTCTTATAAAGACACCTGTGAGGGGTGCCTGGGTGGCTCAGTCGGTTAAGCATCTGCCTTCAGCTCAGGTTATGATCCCAAGTCCTGGGATTAAGCCCCACATCGGGCTCCCTGCTTGGTGGGGAGTTTTCTTCTCCCTCTCCCCTTGCTTGTGCTCTCTCTTTCTCTTGCTTGCTCACTCTCTCTCTCAAACAAATAAAAATTTTTTTAATTAAAAAAAAGGACACCTGTTATATTGGACTAAGAGCCCACCCCAATACAGCATGATCTCATCTTAATTATATCCACAACAACCCTGTTTCCAAATCAGGTCACATTCTGAGGTCCTGGGGGTTAAGACTTTCCACATACCTTTTGTGAGGACACAACTGAAACCACAACGATGGGTGTATATATGTGTAAAAAATCATCAAATTGCAAATTTAAGATGAGTACACTTTACTATATAAATATTGTGTCTCAATAAAACAAAATGGAAGGAAAACAATAAATAAGCAATAACCAATAAGCCCCACCTCTCTGTCAGCATCTGAGAGATAAAGCTGGTAATAATACCCCCCACTTCTGGAGAAGATATGTTTTACTTTTTTCCCTTCACTTGTGGCATCGGATATGCTCTCCCTCCCCATCAAATTTGCTCAGGCCCCTGCGATCTGCCTCTTCCAGAGGTCAGAGAGAGACTGACGGTGAAGCAACCATCATTTTCAGTGTAAAGCCGCCTCAAAATTAGCAGGACCAGCCAGCTGCTCACTTTCCACCCTCACGTGCTGCCCTTGGCAGACAAGAAGGAATTTTTAAAGACTGATTACACATTCTTTTTTATTGGTGCCATGTTTGTAGTATTTGCTGTCCCCAGCTGGTGCCACAGTAGGTGATATAAAAAGATGTATGAATAATGTATACAACAGCTCCAGAGTCATCAGAGAACCTCACTGCCAAAACAGGCAAGGGACGGCGGGTCGAGATAATGGATTCGAAGGGGAAGCAAAAGAAATGCATATTCCTGCTCAGTTGTCCCTGAAAACTGTGTGCTATGGTCGGCTTGAAGATGAGCAAGCAAGATCCACATCCAGGCCTGGAGAAAGCTCCCAAAAGGAACATACAGGGTATTCGAACATAGCAATCCCACATCCCAAAATACAATCGTGAATGTACAAATATTTACAGACAAGCATGTTTGTTTCAGCATTGTTCTACTTGTGAGGAAAATAACTAAAGCTACTGATTTAAGAGGGTTTCTCCAGAAAGTCTCCCTCTTGGAGCATGAGCCCTTCAAACAAAAGCTGCCTTGTAAAGAGACTGTCCCTGACATGAGCTGACACACACAAGTCTTAAGTGATCAACAAGATATGACTTGTTGCAATGGGAAGAGCATGGAAGAGCATAATGGATTTATTGGTGATTTATTTGGAAGAGTTGGAGGGTTGTCTGTCCATGGGTAGAGACCCCTCCACAGATCTTTCTTTCTCTCTTGCCTCTGTCTACAAAGGCTGAAAAGAGATGCTTGCTTTCCCAGCCTCCCTTGCAGCTGGGGTGGCCATGTGACCCAGTCTTGACCAGTGAGATGTAAAAGGAAAATCTCCTAGGAAAGACATCTCCTCCTTCATAAGAAAAACTCTCTCTCTCCTTCTCTCTCTCTCTCTCTCTCTCTCTCACACACACACACACACACACACACATACACACACACACCTGGCCATCCCCAGCACTCCCTCACTCACTTATATTTCACAACTTTGGATGGAGCTGTGTAAAGATTTCCTGCTCGGTTCACAGAAGCCATCTTGCAACCAAGGGAGAAAATCCAAGAGAATTGCAGAATCAGCAGCCCAGAACCCCAATATGAAGCTGTTCCAGAGTCATCCACCTCCAGGCTCTTTATGGACCTTCCCACTCACCTGCTAAGAGTTGGTTCTTAGTTACTAGCAGGTGAATAGTCCTAGCCTGTGACTGCCTGGCTGCCATAGTAACACCCATTAAGCCCCAGAAAAGTCCTAGCCTTTTGCCTCGGGCAACTGCAAGTATACCAGGACACTCCCTGTAGTGAGTTAAATAGCATCCCTCCCTCTACCCCCAAATTGTGTCTACCCCAAGCCTCAGAATATGGCCTTATTTGGAAACAGGTTATTTGCAGATGTAATTAAGGTAAGAATTAAGATGAGATCATTAGGGCAGGCCCTAAATCTGATGAGACTGTCCTTGTAAGAGACAGAAAAGGACACACACATATGCAGGAAAGAAGGCCATGTGAATACAGAGGCAGAGACCGGAGGAATGCAGTCACAAACCAAAGAACACCAGGAGCCACAAAAAACTAGAAGAAGCAAGGAACGATCCTCCCCTTGAGCCTTACCAGGAAATGTGATGCTGCCAGCACCCTGATTTCAGACTTCTGGGTGCCAGAACTGTGAAAGAAGTTTCTGTCGTTCAAGCCACCAAGTTTGTGGTGATTTGTTGTGGAAGCCCTAGGAAACTACAGCATTCACTCGAGTCTGTTCTGTGTTCTGCTGAGACCCATTGGTGACACTACTGTGTCTCCCTGACCAGATGGCCTGACTCACACCTTTCATGGGACCTCTTAGGCTGTAGGGATGACCACCCAATCCCCACCCCATGGCCAGCAAAATGAACCCTTTACTGCCTAGCTCAGAGACCCCTTCCTGCCTCCCCACTAGGTATGGAAGTGACAGGAGGCAGCCATGAAACACACTTTTGTTTTACTCAAGTCTAAAGAATCTATATCCTCAGTATAAGGGTCCCCTCAGAAGAGGGGGAAAAAAAGTTTCATTTAATTCCACATTTACAACTAGAAAATGTGTCTTTATCTAGATTAAACATAGCTGAAATGCCCACCAATAGGAGACAAGATAAATAACTTATGGAATATTTATCAGTGGAATATTATGCAGTAGTTAAAAAGGATTGGGGTCTGAGAAATATATAAATGCAGTGATATGTTTGGTATTTTCTTCAAAATAATGTGGGAATGAGGGAATTGGAGGGGGTAAGTCTAGATGAAATATGTTTGGGGAGGTGTTGATGATTGTTAAGTCTGGGTGAGGGGGATTCATTTTATTATTCTAACAACTTTTATATATGTTTGAAAGTTTCTATCATGAAGAACCTTTTAAATGAGTCAGTCTTCAACAATTCTAATCTCACATTGTGTGTCAATTATACTTTGATAAGAAATTTTTTTAAATGAAGCAGTCCTTATGTACACTCTTGAAAGGGGGCCATGATATATTCTAAAGTAAAAATACAGCTAGTTGGTGAATAATCTCACTTATGTGTCTGTGTGTGTGTATATGTGTGTACATGTGTATACTTTATATGAACATATGGTGAATGATCTATAATTATTACTATAGATAATAATTATAAGATCTATAACGATTTAATTATAAAATCTGTAAATTCTATAATAATCAATACAACAAACCCAATAATGGTTCTAAAATTTGGCCCACTGTTATTTTCTCTTATATCACTATTTCTTTTCCATAATATGTCTTCTCGTGTTTGTGATTACACATTCACAGGCCTGCACATATTAATATTAATCACTCCATGGATATTTGTTGAGTGGGTGTTTGACTTCACTTCCTCATATCTGTAGAGCCTGAGAACTCACTGAATTCACCAAATGAACAAGTGAGAGACTGGACCTAAGGAGGCTCTGGAAGTTATTACCATTCCAGAGCAGTTTATTATGTATTCTTTTAAAAATAGAAATTCTACTCTTGGCAGAATAGCCTGTGGGCTTCAACTGCAAAATTATAACATGAAGGCAGAGCTTGGGAACAACACGGGCAGCCTCAAACAAGATCATAGGCTTGACATTGATCAACACAAAAACCCTGGAAGGGCTTCCCACCAGGAAAACTCCGTTTTGAAAGAAGCACTTCACTGGACTCCAGAGGTCGGCTCATCGGGGGGGGGGGGGGGGGTTCTACTTAGGCCAGGGGCAGTGAGGATTGGGGAGCACTCCACAAGAAAGGATCTGTCTTGGCTGAGCTTCACTCTGCCAAATTCAGTTCAAGTCGCTATCAAAAGGCTGGTACACAAATGAGCCAGGCCTGAGGTGGGCACATTGGCTCAACAGGGAGTATGGCAGCCACACCTGAGGTCAGGTTCTCACCTTCTCAACCCATACTGTAAATTTAAAGACAGGCACAATGATGCCCCTCTCAGCTAGGAGGGGGAAGCATGGCAAGAGCAGATTGGAAGCCCAGTGCAACACATGCCACACACTACCCACCAGTTACCCATAAACTCCACAGTACAAAGTGCAGACTCAGAACTGAACATTGGTGCCAACAGACCTGGGCTCCAGTCCTGGCTCAGCTCCTAAGCTTGGCTAAGTGGACTTCATTCTCCAAGCGTCATTTTCTTTACATGTAAAATTCTTTACATGGCTCCTACCATGCAAGGATGATGCAAAGATTAAATAAAATGATATGCTTAAGGCAGTTTAAGCACATGATGTCCCAGAAGCAGACCCCTTGAGATAAGGGTTTGGGTACAAGTAGTTGATTTGGGAGGTGATCCTAAGAGAAGCACTGATAGGGGAGTGGGGACATGAGACGCTGACAGGAAAAAGCCAATACTAGAGGTGTGATAAGCAGGCCCTGCTGTGGGCAAGTGGGGCTCAGTTGCACTGGGAAACTCAGGGAAACTATATGTAGTATGTCTCTGAACCCTGTCTCCTGAAGGGGGAGGAAGCTGGGAGGTTGACAATGAACCCGTGCCTGTGGTTGCCTGAGGACTGTCCCTGGCGTGGTAACTTACTGGTACATCTGCTCTACCCCATGCACTGGCTGAGCAAGCAGGAAATGGGTGCAGAAAGAAGCTCTGTATACAAAGGAATGTGAGTGCTGAACAATTAGGCAGGGCCCCCAGCAGTAACTGTTATAGCTACATGCCACAGTGAATAAGACAGCAGACTTTGAAGCCAGGCGGCCTGGGCTTGCACCCCAATTCCACTACCTAGAGGCTGCAGGACCTTGAGAGGAGGCAAGAGTCCCCAGAGCTGTTGACAGAACATGGGGAAATGAAGGAGAGCAGCAAATGTCACTACACTGAGCCACAGTGATCATTTAAAAAGTCAACCCAGTGATCCCTGAGAAATAAAAGTACTTTGTAATATAAAATATATCACAAAAGCAAGACAACCACCCAAAGATAAGTGGATTTGCCCAGCCGACATGCAGAAAGAACCTTCTAAGTCTCATCTATGGCAGTGATTCTCCATATTCTTTTGCATCATGGTCACCAGGGTGAGTTGATAAAAAAGTAGATTCCTGGGATCCAGTGCCAGGATTCTAATACAGCAGGTCCCTGGCAGGACCCAGGATTCTGCATGTTAGCTAGCTCTCCAGGTGATTTGACACAGACGGGCAAAGGACCACGTTTTGAGAAACATGGTGCTCACAGAACCCAGGGCATTGGTTTTTCAGATCTCCTGGCAATACCAGGTGGGTAAGAGACACCTCCAGGGAGAGGTCATTATTCAGCATTTAAAATGAGTGCATGCACATCAACACTCACACACTACATATGTAGGCACAAATCAACAATACCAACAACTAGGGCTTGGAATACCAACTATGTTTACTCAACAAAATAAACGACTCTGCTCCCCAACATACTCCAGAAATTATCAAAGAATAATTCATAAGCTCTACGACCATCACCACCACCACCACCCCCCACCCCCAAAAAACCTCTTGAGAATGAGCCAAGGTTAATGAGGCTGGTGATTATCTGCTGAGTAAGTACGGGCCATGCAAGTTAAACTGCCTGAAGGTGGATTCAATTTATGGGTTCAATTTTTCCAAGAGTGCAAAGAAAAATGTTTGCACAGGAAGAGAGGCCAGATGGCGCAGGCCTGGGTGAGATAGAGACGACAGGGTTCTACCAGGCCAAACTTGGAATTTGGTCCAGGGAGGGCAGCTGGTTCTCCAAATTCCTTTGTTTCCTCACTTTCAGACTTGCTTTTTTCCCATTCCATCCACTGAGCCACAAGCAGCAAGAGGAATCTCCCCCAAACCTTTCTGTCACCTTAAGCAATGTTCCCTACTCCCTGCTTCTAAAGGCAAAGGTACCTGCGGTTCCCACCCCTCCTGCTTAGCCCCCATCCAACCACAGACAGTGGGCAGACAGGCTAGGGGCAGTGAGTGTCACAGCTGGGGAATTTCTCTTCTGATGTACACGGCAGCAGCACAGATCCTTGAAAACTTGATTGCTCAAAATGAGGTTCTCGAACCAGCAGCATTGGCATTGGCACCAACTCAGAAGCTCATCAGAAATGTCCAACCTTACCCCCTCCCAAGACCTGCTGAATCAGAATCAGCATTTTATTAAGATCCCTACGGATGCCTGGGTGGCTTAGTTGATTAAGCATCCCACTCTTGGTTTCAACTCAGGTCATGATCTCAAGGGTTTTGGGATTGAGCCCTGTGTCAGGCTCTGTGCTCAGTGGGGAGTCTGCTTGAAGATTCTCTCCCTCTGCCCCTCCCCTCTCTCAAATAAATAAATCTTTAAAAAAGATCCCTACGTGTATGTACACATTAAGTCTGAAGTTCCCAGTGTCCTCTGAATTGCACCTCAAGTTCTCTCTATGTGTAGGGACATGTACCTTAGAAAGTTTGGGAGTGGGGCAATTACAGGCCTCAACTGTCTCTGAGATAGTCATTCTAGATCGTCCTAGACAATACCCAGAGTCTTTCTTCAGTGTATTTTTTCAATATTAACGGGAAATTGGTCATTTTTATACTGTCCCTTAAAAAACATAATTGTGTTTGGCTACTTAGATGATTTCACCTACTTTTTTTTTATATATATTATGTTAATCACCATACAGTACATCCCCGGACCGATGTAAAGTTTGATGCTTCATTAGTTGCGTATAACACCCAGTGCACCATGCAATACGTGCCCTCCTTACTACCCATCACCAGTCTATCCCCTTCCCCCACCCCCTCCCCTCTGAAGTCTTCAGTTTGTTTCTCATAGTCCATAGTCTCTCATGTTTCATTCCCCCTTCTGATTACCCCCCTTTTCTTTATCCCTTTCTTCCCCTACCGATCCTCCTAGTTCTTATGTTCCATAGATGAGAGAAATCATATGATAATTGTCTTTCTCTGCTTGACTTATTTCACTTAGCATTATCTCCTCCAGTGCCGTCCATGTTGCAGCAAATGTTGAGAATTCGTTCTTTCTGATAGCTGAGTAATATTCCATTGTATATATGGACCACAGCTTCTTAATCCAGTCATCTGTTGAAGGGCATCTCGGCTCCTTCCATGATTTGGCTATTGTGGACAATGCAGCTATGAACATTGGGGTGCATATGGCCCTTCTCTTTACTACGTCTGTATCTTTGGGGTAAACACCCAGTAGTGCAATGGCTGGGTCATAGGGTAGTTCAATTTTTAACTTTTTAAGGGACCTCCACACTGTTTTCCAGAGTGGCTGTACCAACTTGCATTCCCACCAACAATGTAGGAGGGATCCCCTTTCTCCACATCCTCTCCAACAATTGTTGTTTCTTGCCTTGTCTATCTTTGCCATTCTAACTGGCGTAAGGTGGTATCTCAGTGTGGTTTTGATTTGAATTTCCCTGATGGCTAATGATTTTGAACATTTTTTCATGTGTCTGTTAGCCATTTGTATGTCTTCATTGGAAAAGTGTCTGTTCATATCTTCTGCCCATTTTATGATTTGTTTATTTGTTTCTCGTGTATTGAGTTTGAGAAGTTCTTTGTAGATCTTGGATACCAGTCCTTTATCTGTGGTGTCCTTTGCAAATATATTCTCCCATTCCGTGGGCTGTCTCTTAGTTTTTTTGACTGTTTCCTTGGCTGTGCAGAAGCTCTTTATCCTGATAAAGTCCCATAAGTTCATTTTATCTTTTATTTCTCTTGCCTTTGGAGATGTGTCGTGAAAAAGGTTGCTCTGGCCGATGTCATAGAAGTTGTTGCCTATGTTCTCCTCTAGAATTTTGATGGATTCCTGTCTCACATTGAGGTCTTTCATCCATTTGGAGTTTATTTTTGTGTATGGTGTGAGAGAGTGGTCAAGTTTCATTCTTTTGCATGTAGCTGTCCAATTTTCCCAGCACCATTTATTGAAGAGACTGTCTTTTTTCCACCGGATGTTTTTTCCTGCTTTATCAAAGATTAGTTGCCCAAAGAGCCGAGGGTCCATTTCTGGGTTCTCTATTCTGTTCCATTGGTCGATGTGTCTGTTTTTGTGCCAGTACCATGCTGTCTTTGTGATCACAGCTTTGTAGTACAGCTCGAAATCCGGCATTGTGATGCCCCCAGCTTTGTTTTTCCTTTTCAACAGTTCCTTGGAGATTCGGGGCCTTTTCTGGTTCCATACAAATTTAAGGACTATTTGTTCCAGTTCTTTGAAAAATGTCCTCGGTATTTTGATCGGGATAGCATTGAAAGTGTAGATTGCTCTGGGTAGTATGGACATTTTAACTATGTTAATTCTTCCAATCCATGAGCATGGAATATTTTTCCATCTTTTTATGTCTTCCTCAATATCTTTCAAAAGTGATCTATAGTTTCTAGCATATAGGTCCTTTACGTCTCTGGTTAAGTTAATTCCAAGGTAACGCATGGTTTTTGGTGTTATTGTAAATGGGATGGATTCCCTAATTTCTCTTTCTTCAGTCTCGTTATTCGTGTATAGAAATGCAACTGATTTCTGGGCATTGATTTTGTATCCTGCCACCTTACTGAATTGTTCTATAACTTCTAATAGTTTGGGAGTGGATTCCTTTGGGTTTTCCATATAGAGTATCATGTCATCTGCAAAGAGAGACAGTTTGACTTCTTCTTTGCCGATTTGGATACCTTTGATCCCTTTTTGTCTTCTGATTGCTGTTGCAAGGACTTCTAGTACTATGTTGAATAATAGTGGCGAGAGTGGGCATCCTTGTCGTGTTCCTGATCTTAAGGGAAAGGCTTCCAGCTTTTCCCCATTGAGAATAATGCTTGCAGTAGGCTTTTCATAGATGGCTTTTATGAGATTGAGAAATGTACCCTCTATTCCTACACTCTGAAGGGTTTTAATCAGGAAAGGATGCTGTATTTTGTCAAATGCTTTTTCTGCATCAATTGAGAGGATCATATGGTTCTTGAGTCTTTTCTTGTTGATATGATGTATCACATTGATTGATTTGCGAGTGTTGAACCATGCTTGCATCCCAGGTATGAATCCCACTTGGTCATGATGGATAATCCTTTTAATGTACTGTTGGATTCTATTAGCAAGGATCTTGTTGAGGATTTTGGCATCCATATTCATTAGAGAAATCGGTCTGTAATTCTCCTTTTTGAGGGGGTCTTTGCCTGGTTTGGGGATCAAGGTAATATTAGCCTCATAGAATGAGTTTGGTAGCTTTCCTTCTGTTTCTATTTTTTGAAATAGCTTTAGGAGAATAGGTATTATTTCTTCTTTGAATGTTTGGTAGAATTCCCCAGGAAAACCGTCTGGGCCTGGAGTTTTATTATTTGGAAGGTTGTTTATCACTGACTCAATTTCTTCATAGTTAATTGGCCTATTTAAGAAATCTATTTCTTCCTGTTTCAGTCTTGGTAGTTTATAGGTTTCCAGGAAGGCCTCCATCTCTTCCAGATTGTTTAGTTTTTTGGCATATAGCTGTTGATAAAAGTTTCTAATAATCCTTGCAATTTCAATGGTGCTGGTCGTGACCTCTCCCTTTTCAGTCATAATTTTAATAATCTCAGTCCTTTCTCTTTGTTTTTGGACAAGTTTTGCCAGTGGTCTATCAATTTTATGGATTCTCTCAAAGAACCAGCTTCTAGTCCTGTTGATCTGCTCTACTGTGGTTCTGGTCTCTAATTCATTGATTTCTGCTCTAATCTTGGTCAACTCCTTCCTTGTCAGTGGGTTAGGCCTGTCCCTCTGTTGCTGTTCCAGTTTCTTGAGGTGAGAATATAGAAACTGCATTTTAGATTTTTCTATTCTTTTGAGTGAGGCTTGGATGGCTATGTATTTCCCCCTTAGGACTGCCTTTGCAGTATCCCATAGGTTTTGGACCGTTGTGTATTCATTCTCGTTGGTCTCCATAAATTGTTTAATTTGTTTTTTGATTTCCTGGTTTATCGAGTCATTCTTGAGCAGGATGGTTCTTAGCCTCCAAGTGTTTGAGTTTCTTCCAGGTTTTTCCTTGTGGTTGAGTTCCAATTTCAGAGCGTTGTGGTCTGAGAATATGCAGGGGATAATTTCAATCTTTTGGTATTGGCTGAGACCTGTTTTGTGTCCCAGAGCATGATCTATTCTTGAGAATGTTCCATGGGCATTTGAATAGAATGAGTATTCTTTGGTTCTGGGGTGTAGTGTTCTATATATATCTATGAGGTCCAACTCGTCGAGTATGGCATTCAAAGCCTTTGATTCTTTGCTTAGTTTTTGCCAGGGTGTTCTGTCTATTTCTGATAGTGGGGTGTTGAGGTCCCCTACTATTACTGTGTTCTTATCTATATGTCTCTTTATTTTGGTTAAGAGTTGGCTTGTGTATCTTGCTGCTCCCCTGTTGGGGGCATATATATTAATAATTGTCATATCCACTTGTTGAATACTTCCTTTAAGAATAATATAGTGCCCTTCTGTATCTCTCTCTATGGCCTCTAGTTTAAAATCCAGTCTATCTGATATGAGAATTGCTACTCCAGCTTTCTTTTGAGGTCCATTTGCGTGGAAGATGGTACTCCATCCCCTTACTCTAAGTCTGAATGCATCTTTGGGTTCAAAATGAGTCTCTTGTAGACAGCAAATGGATGGGTCATGTCTTTTTATCCAATCTGCAACCCTGTGGCGTTTTATGGGAGAGTTTAAGCCATTTAGATTGATAGAGATTATTGACAGATATGATTTTAATGATGCCATTTCTCTTTAAAGTCTTTGTATCGGTTGTGACTTGCTGCTCTGTATCACTCTTGGGGCCTTTTTACCTTTATAGAGCCCCCCTTAATATCTCCTGTAGGGCTGGTTTCGTGGTTACGAAATTGGTTAATGATTGGCGATTTTGGAACGTCTTTATTTCTCCATCAATTCTGAATGACAGCTTTGCTGGATAAAGGATCCTTGGCTGCATGTTTTTCTCTGAAAGAGCTTTAAAAATGCCCCCCCAAGCCTTTCTCTCATTCCAGGTCTCTGTAGACAGGTCTGACGTAATCCTGATACCTTTGCCTTGGTACGTGAGAAATTTCTTTGCCCTGGCCGCTTTCAATACTGTATCCTTGGATCTAATATTTGCGAATTGCACTATGACATGCCGTGGCGTAGGTTTGTCCTGGTTGAGCTTGGATGGGGTCCTCTCTGCCTCTTGGACACGAATGCTTGTTTCCCTTGCTAGATTAGGGAAGTTTTCAGCTACAATTTGTTCAAATATCTCTTCTAGACCTCTGTTTTTCTCCACCCCTTCAGGGATGCCGATGATTCTGACATTGGATCGTTTCATAGAGTCAGTAATCTCCCGTAATCTACATTCGTGGGCGTGGATTTTTTTAAGACCAGCTTCTATTTTCGTTTTTTCTTCTACTAACCCATCCTCCAATTCGCTAACGCGTTCCTCTGCCTCGGTGACCCTGGCCGTCAGAGCCTCTAGTTTTGACTGCATTTGGCTCATAGAATTTTTAATTTCTGTCAGATTCGCTCTCATTTCTGCCCTTAGGGATTCTATATTCTCAGCAACGCTTTCTCTGATGCTTTTTTCAAGTTTACTCATCATCTTGACCATTGTTGCTCTGAATTCCATTTCTGATAATTGGGATACATCCATATGTATTAATTCTGTGGCCGAGGCCAATTCTGTGGCAGAGGCCACAGACTCATTATCTTTTCTTTGCTGGGGGGGACTTCTCCTTCTCGTCATTCTGATGAAGAGAGATTGCAGGGTTGTCCAGAGCCCAAGTGTTGACTGGGACCCAGGCCGTGCGCCCTTGTTTTATAGAGATCTTAGGGATGTGGGCTTCTTCCTTAAAGAGTTTATTTATTTATTTGAGAGAGAGAGAGACAGTCAGCAAGAAAGGGAACCCAAGCAGAGGAGTGGGAGAGGAAGAAGCAGGTTCCCGGTGGAGAAGCCCGATGAAGGACTCCTTACGGAGCGTTGTGATCACACCCTAATCCGAAGACAGGTGCTTGGTGACTGCGCCACTCAGGCGCTCCGGGTTGTGGGCTTCTTGATTTTTCAGCCTGCCTTCTGGGGGAGGGGCCTGCCTGCAGGTACTCAGAAAACCCTGTTTGGGTAGAGTCTCTGTGTCCCTTGCGAGGGGGGATGGGGATGGGCACCCTGTGAGCCGGTATTTCCGGGCTTTTGTTCTCTGGCGGCTTTCCCTGGCGGTTTGCTATGCCTCTTCTGAGAGAGCAGCAGCGGCTGAAATTCAGCCTCTGTCTCAGAACAGAGGGATCGCGGATCGTTCTCCACTGATGTTCTGGCCACTTTAACTCTGTTTCTGTTGGTGCTGCTCAACCCTGCAGCATCCCGGGCTGTGCGCCCCACACCCGGCGTCCCAGCCCTCACTTCCAGGGCCGGCACGTCTCTGTCCTTTGTGTTTCCAACCCCGCCCGCCGCCAGCCGCCCCGCGCGGGCTCCCGGAGCTCCCCGTCTCAGTCTGGTGTCTCACGGGTGCTGACCGCGAGTCCGCCTGCTCCCCCGTGCAGGTGGCCCTCCAGCCGCCAGCCGCCCCGCGGACGCTCCCGGAGCTCCCGGTCTCAGCCTCGATCCAGTGAGCACACCGGAGCTCCGGAGCTCCGTGAGATGCTTGGTGGTGCACGCTCCCGGCTCACGGACTCAGTCTGCCGTTTCCAGAGTGCGGGTCCGCGGTCCGCCCGCTCCCCGGTGCAGGTGGCCCGCCAGCCGCCCTGCGCGCGCGCTCCTGGAGCTCGCGTTCTAAGTCTGTTGTCTCGCGGGTGCCGTCCGCGAGTCCGCCTGCTCCCCCGTGCAGGTGGCCCGCCAACCGCCAGCCGTCCCGCGTGCGCTCCCGGAGCTCCCTTCTCAGCCTGCTGTCTCAAGCGTGCGGGTCCGCGGTCTGTCCGCTCCCCCTTGCAGGTGGCTACCGCTTCCCGGCGCCCTGACACGGCGGCTCCCTCCCCCTTCTGTTTAGCTTCCGATATCTGTGCGCGGTTTCACGGCTCCCCGCTTCGTACCTCGATACTCAGCGCTGGAGATGTTCATTTGTAGAGATCCAGATGTATCTTCCTGCGTCTCAGGCTGGATTCCGTGGATGTTCATGCTGGTCTGGTACCTATCCAGCTCAACTCGGGGGACCGGCTGAAAAAGGGGTCCCCTACTCCTCCGCCATCTTAACCCGATTTCACCTACTTTTAAACTTTTCTCATAAGTCTCAGACAGTTAGGCCACTGTCCAAATCAGCGCTGTAGACCTGTTTGGGTTTACCTGCACAGTGTTTTTAAATCTTTGTTAATTAGTTGCCAATATTCAAAAGTGAGGACTTTCTGCATTTTTTTAAAAATCCCTTTTCTAGGGGCACCTGGGTGGTACAGTTAGTGAAGCATCCACTTTTGAGTTCAGGCTCTGTGTATCAGGGCAGGGTCTGCTTGAGATTCTCTCCCTCTGCTTCTGGACCTCCCCCACCCCAATCATGTTCTCACTCTCTCTCTCTCTCTAAAATAAATAAAATAAATCTTTAAAAGGCAGTTTCAAGGAATGGGTATAATTTGGGGGGGGGGGAAGGGCCCTTTATGGGCAGCCGGGGTGCGGGGTAAGCCTTGGTTTGAGATTAAAGGAGGAGTAAGAATGGGGCAGGGCCAGAAGGAAGAGTGCTAAAAAAGCATCCAGTGGGGGCGCCTGGGTGGCTCAGCCTGTTAAACTTCTGCCTTCAGCTCAGGGTCATCATCTCGGGGTCCTCGGATCAAGCCCTGCATTGAGCTCCAGCTCAGCGGGGAGCCTGCCTCTTCCTCTCCCTCTGCCTGCCACTCCTCCTGCTTGTGCTGTCTGTCAAATAAATAAAATCTTTAAAAAAAAAAAAAAGCATCGGGCAAAGGCAAAGGCATGGAGGATAGAGTGGAATTTCCGAGGGTTAGGGTGTGGGCAGTTGGAATGGACAGGAATGAGAAAGGGGAGCTAGAAGTGAGTGGAGTTGATGGTGCAGTGTCCCCTTAAAAAGATATGCCCCAGCCCCAAACCAGGTAGCTGTGAATGTGACCTTATTTGGAAATGGGATCTTTGCAGATGCCATTTAATTAAGATTAAGTCATACTGGATTGGGTGGGGGAGGGCTAATCCAATGACTGGTGTCATCACAAGAAAAAGAAGAGGGAGATTCAGACACAGAGACATGGAGGTATGGGAGAAGGCCTTGTGCGATGGAGGCAGCTGGTGGAGTGCAGCTGAGGGGGCCACCAGAAGCTGGGAGAGGAAGGAGGGAGGCTTCTCTAGTGTCTTCAGGAGCAGTGGACTGCTGACACCTTCATTTTGGACTTCTGTCCCCAGAACTGTGAGAGAATCGATTTCTGTGGTCTTGAGCCACCTGGTTTGTGGTACTTTGTTACAGCAGCCATGGGGGAAACCAAACACAGAGAGGTGGAAAATGTGGGAGGGGCATACCTGCTCCTTCAGTTTTCCCAGAAGAGGATAGCTGCATCAACACCAGAATTATGGTGACAACTGGGGTTGTTGAATCAGTTGCCCTCAGGGACTGGATGGGGATAAGGCAAACAGAGTCCCCATCTAGAGGACAGCCACTCCTCAGCTTTGGCTGACTGTGCCACATATTCTGAGCTTTTAGTAGAAATTAGTAGTCCGATTTTTTTAAAGACTTATTTATTTATTTTAGAGAGCAACAGAGACAGAGAAAGCCAGCAAGGGGAGGGGCAGAGGGAGAGGGAGAGAGAGAGAGAACCCTCAAGCAGACTCCCCGCTGAGCATAGAGCCAGACACAGGGCTCCATCTCCTGACCCTGAAATCATGACCTGAGCAGAAATCAGCTTAACTGACTAAGCCATCCAGGTGCCCCTTTTAAAACATCCCTCCTACCACTGTAGGTAAACTCCAAGAGTTACAACTGTGTCTATTTGCCCACTTTTATAACTCTAGTACCTGGTGCTATGTGGATATGTGGTAGGGACTCAAATATTCGTTGAATGAAAGAATGAATAAGCAACAATTAACAAAATGGAGAAAATAGGGAAGAAGGGGAGGAGACAACATATATCACACCCCAGATTTACAAGGAGGTATGCTGTGGCAAGAGATACTTTAAACAAAATGCAGTCACTGCCTGAGATTGTCAAGAACCCTTCGGTGCATTTTATTTCCTCTCTTAATCAGTAGTGCCCAATCTCAGTGCTTGCTCCTGTCTCATTAACATTTATCAACAACGCTCAATGATATGTGGTCTTTTGCAATTGTTTTCCAACTCTGAATTTTAGTTCATCTTACAGGCAGAACATTTAGCATTGGGCGAGGACAAAGGCTTCTTCTAATCTGTATCCCAATGAGCACCACCAGCTTTATCAATGTCATTCCAAACCCAAGCTGGCTGAGGCTCTCCCTCCCCAGTTGGAATTATATCAATTCTAAGAATCCTTCATAATCCAAACTGATGCTCCATCTTACTCTATCATGCCACCTTTTTTGTTGACAGAGGAGGGTCCTTCTCCATCTTGCCTGGCAGTGATGTACAAGCAAGCAATTTCCATCCATTCTGTAGGGCAGATGCTGACAAGTACTAAGAGCAATTTCAAAGTGCAGAACAGAGCTGGGTTTGCAGAGGGAGTGAAGGGGGCTCTCAGGCCAGCTCAAGACCTCCCTCGGTATTTATTTGCTCCACTGCAGCCCCATTAGGGAAGCTGTGGGCATCTGTCACAGGCCCTCTGAAAGAGCTCTCAGAGTGACCCTTTCAGCTCGCTCCCTGGGAGTGATCCTGTCATGCTCAAGGCTTTGCTTAGGGGAACTTAAAGACCTCAGGGTTAGTGGCTTTTTGTTTCTAGCCGACGTTGACTTGTATTTTCCTTGTTATCAAGTGTGTCCAATGGCCCCATGAGCAAGAAGAGACTATTTTCCTGCACAGGTGGTTGGCAGTTTGGTTCTCAGCACATCACACCAGATTCTGCAGGCCTCCTTTTGCAGAACTGAGACAGCATTTGTTTTGTTTCAAAGAGCCTCTGACATCTGGCAGATTCCGAAAAAACATCACCACTTAAAATTCATTTTCTCTCTGGGTTTTGTTTTTTTTTTTTCACGTGAGGTTTGTTTTCCTTTGTCTTCAGTCTGCAAAGCCATTGGGAAGAAGTATTGTGGGTATTTCTCTGTCCCGATCCCACCTATTGCTCACCTGCATCTCTGATCATGGCACCTGGGGATACTAACTCACAGCTGAACAGTCTCAGGTTGGGAAGGGGAGGTCTGGGAGAGTACAGGCAGTGCCTGGGGAGGAAGGAAGATGAATCTAAACAACCTGGTCTTAACTTTGGTCTTGTCTTGGGAAGGCACAGCCGCAACAGAAGCACAAAATGGACAAAGTTTTACACACTTACCTCCCAGCCTCCTCCATCTGAGCCCAACGTCAGGCTCTCTTGACCTCTTGGATGTGCTTGTCTGTGATAATTCCCCCTCCAACATCTGTTCTTCACAGAGGAAGGAAAGTGTGGTAGGCAAAACTCTAAGATGGCCCCAAGATCCCCACTCCCTGGTGCCCATGTCCTCTATAACCTCCCCATCCTTGAGTGTGGGCAGAGTCTGTGATTAAGATATCTAGAAAAGGGAAAGAGGTTTTCAAATATGATTAAGGTCCTTAACTGATTGTTGACTTGGAGTTAATCAAAAGGGAGATCATCCTGGGTGGGCCTGACCTAATCAGTCGAGCCCTTTAAAGAAGGTGAAGTTTCAGAGAGATTCACTTCTTGGCCTTCAAGAGGAAGCAGACAACCATGCTAGGATCTGCCTGTGGAGAGGGAAAGCCTCTAGGAACTGAGGTCCTCACCCCAACAGCCACAAGAAACTGAATTCAGCCAACAAATTGGATAAGCTTGGATGAAGACCCCAAGCCTCAGATGAAACCCCAGCCCCTTTTGACACCTTGATTGCAGCCTTCTGAGACCCAGTTAAGCCCTGGCCAGACTCATGACCCATGGAAAACATGGGATAATAAACCAGTGTTGTTTTAAGCCACTAATAATTTGTTATACAGCAATAGAAATTTAATATAGAAGTAAGCTACCACTTTTGATCACTGAGGGAAGTTTCCATTCTGTCTTACATAATAATCTTTATCTCATATCTGAAAAATGATGCTATTAATTCCATTTGTTACAGATGAGGTTGAGACCCAGAGAAATGACAGAATTTAGCGAAGTTAGTGAATAGAAATGATAGAACTTAGCAAAGGTGCACAGGCTAGAACTCAGCCCCACGTCCATACAACTGAAGTCCACAATCTTTGAAAACACCCACTAAATTTTGCCCCTCTCCCCAAAAATTGCTCTTCAGATACCACTTCTTTCAATGATGGATCTCAACCAAGTATTCAAAGCTATTGAACTTCTGATTTTGAGAAAATTTAGCAAATACCTACCAAAATTAATAATAATAAATACTATTTTTGAACCCATATGTTTCAAATACTGAGCTATCCCCATAGGGATAGGTGATATTATTATTATTATTATTATTATTATTATTATTATTATTTTAATTATCTCCTCCATTCTATTGATGAGGAAACAGAAGCATGAAGAAGTAAAGAAAGTTGCCAGAGATCACACAGTCAAGAAGCAGTAGAAACAGCACCTGAACACAAGCAAACTAACATCAAAGCCCTGCATTTAACCATTACACCATACTGTCCTCTAACAAAGGTCTTAAGTCTGACATTCTCAAACTAAACAGTACCCAATGATAGCTTGAAAATGCACATATCTTCTGAAGGCTAATGGATTTCAATTTCAGGGGAATCACAAATAAGCACACTTAAATGAGGTCTTCTGTGTAAATGATGGGAGTAGGCAACAAGGCTGTTCACAATTATTTGGTTCACCTTTCAGGCACATAGAAGTTGAGCATGACCATGTGATCTATTTCATCCAGTGAAACATTAGCAGAAGTAACTTATGTCACTGCCAGGTGGAAGAATTAAGAGACTGTGATTCAGGGGCGCCTGGGTGGCACAGCGGTTAAGCGTCTGCCTTCGGCTCAGGGCGTGATCCTGGCGTTATGGGATCGAGCCCCACATCAGGCTCTTCTGCTATGAGCCTGCTTCTTCCTCTCCCACTCCCCCTGCTTGTGCTCCCATGCTTGCTGGCTGTCTCTATCTCTGTCGAATAAATAAATAAAATCTTTAAATAAAAAAAAAGAGACTGTGATTCACACATTCCCTTCCCTCTGCAATGGTTATCAAGCAGACATACACAGATGGAGCTTTCCTCAGCCTGGATCCCTAAGTGAGTAGAATGGACAAACCATCCCCACAGTGCCCCCACACACATTGGACATGTAAGTGACCAAGAATAAACCTTGTTGCATTGCATAGCTGAGATATAGGGTTTGTTGGTACAACAGCATAGCCCAAACCATCCTGACTAATACATTGCCCTAAATAGGGCTTTTTACCGAAAGCAAAAGCATTTTTAAAGTTAATGACATTATAAATAAAAGAGCAAATACCAACATAATCTGCACTTTGTCAGGCAAACAGACCCCAAAAAGCCAACAGCCGTAAGTTAAAAGAAACAAATCATTAGGTTGAAAACAGAACTGTCAAAAGAGGCACAACTGACTAATTTAGTCATTGGTGATGAACATCAGGCAAGACACAGATGTTGTTCCATCATCATTTATTCTATGTCTAATTGCACATAATGTCTGACTAAGAAGAGCACAAAGTGTTCAAGCTTATTGTCTGTAGTTCAAAGAAGTAACTCTCCATTTATTTAACCATTCAAAATGGATTTATTTATTGAACAACTCTCATATGTGTTGGGCATTGTGCTGGGTGCTGGCAATTCAATGATGAACAAGCTAGGTATGGGCTACCGGGGAGACAAAAATAAAAAATAATAAAAAGCATATAAAAAGAAAAAAATAAGAAAATCCATGAAGGGAGAAGCAAGAGGCTGAGGTGGAGAATAACAGGAAGTCCACTTTGTAAAGGGGGTCAGAAAAGACCTCTCTGTGGAGACAACATTTAAGCTAAGATGTAAAGGATAAGAGGCTAGTTTGGGGAGAAGCTGAGGAAAATCATTCCCCGAGAAGAACAGGTCCTAAGATGGGAAGGGACTTGTTGGGTTGGAAGACTGAAAGGAGACTAGGGTGACAGGAGAAGAGGAGCCAAAAGGGAGGAAGGAAGGAAGGAAGGAAGGAGGTATGGAGGTGACCAGGAGCCTACAAGAGACTCAAGTTCTCGATTTTATTCTCCATGCAATGGGAAGCCAAATCAGGGGCCCTAAGATCACTTTAGCTCCTGCCATGTAGGAAATAGATTGCTGAAAGCTGTGGCAGGAGCAGGAACACCAGTTAGGAGCTGCCATAGCCCAGCTGAGATATGGTGGTGACTTGGGCTAAGATAGGAACTCTAAAAGTGAAGAGAATAGATAACTTGAGATAAAGTTCAGAATCAAAGGACTTGATGATGGGGGTAAAGGACAAAAGAGGACAATGCCTAGCTTACTACTTTAAACAGCTGGGTAGATGGTGGTGCCATTTAAGGAATGGGAGAGACCTGGGTTGGGTACAAGGAAGGAAGAGGATGAAAAGCAAGAGTGTGGCTTTGGTGGCTTTGAATGTGTTAAATGTGACATGCCGATTTTGTTGACAAGCGGAAAGAACAAGAAAAAATGCTGGATGTGTAAGTCTGGTGTTCAAAAGAGAAGTCTGAGCCAGAGATAGACATTTGGGAGTCATCAGCCCAGAAATGTCAGCTAAAGCTATGGGAATGGGTGGGCTCACCTAGCGAGCAAGTCTAGAGAGAACAGAGAGGTGTGTCAGGACTAGGCTATGAGAACAGGCAACATTTAAAAGGTGATATTGCTGGACAAGCGAAGACCTGATTGAATACCATCCCCTACTTCCCAATTCCTGCATTATGCTAAGAGGGGGCTCAGCCTCTGAGTACTTTCAAGGAACATCTACATGTCTCTCTTTCTTCTGAGACCTTTTCCAAAATCCTCCTTCCATATTTAGTGAAAGGGGATACTCAACATACTTGCTTTTTCTTCCCCCATCCAGCCTAAGCAAAAACTTTTGACTATACGAGGAATAAAGAAGCCTTTAGTATCTGTTCTGCACTGCTAATTCCATCAAAGATTTCTCATTATTCATGCCCAGCAGTCTAATTTTCTTCTTTCGCTTCTCCCAGAAGGTCATAGCCTTAATTATTGACCTTTTCACTCTCCTAACACCACCTCTTCTCCTCCTCTCAGTTCTCAGGGAGTTCTACTCATGAGATTATCTGCTGGATCTTCATCTGGGCATAGAAGCTGTTTTCTGTGGACAAGTCTCCCCTTCAAATCTCTATCAAAAAAGTTAGAGATCTCTGCACATAAAATGTTAAACTCAAGCTGGACAGATCATGCTTCCAGTTTCTTTCCTTCCACCCTGTGGATTAACAGGTTTATGACATTCACTGAGAAGGTCACCAAATGGTCACAAGGTTGCGTTCCCAAGGGCGATGGTACTGCTGCTCTCTTTCTCCTGCTCAGAATGTGGCATGAGAGAGTATTACATTGTTGCATTTGCAGAATGATGCATCTTGTTCTAGGGGCCATATTTTAAGAGACATGGACAAACTAACAGGCATTCAGAAAACAGTTACCACAATGGGGAAAAAGTCAAAGCCACACCAAGTAAGCAATAGTCAAAAGATTTAGAGATGTTCAGGCTAAAGAGAATATTCTGGTGCAGGGGTCAGGGAACTCTGGCTCATGGGCCAAATCCAACTTGATGTGTGTTTTTGCAAATCCAGTCTTATTGGAACTCAGCCACGTCCGTTTATTTATGTATCGTCTGGATGCTTTTCATGTTTTTTACGCTAGTGGCAAAGGTAAGTAGTTGTGACAGAGATGGTAAAGCCTGCAAGGTCTAAAATATTTACTCTCTGGTTCATCACAGAAAAAGTGTGCCAACCCAGGTCTGGAAAAGGAAGGGAATGAGAAAGGGAGGGAGAAAAGGAGAAAGGAGAAGTGGAAATGTGGCCACATTCAAACATGTGCTATAAGAAATAGGAATTCAACTTGCTCACTGTGGCTCAAGGTGTCAAACAAGGGGCAGGAGAAGGAAGGTATAGGATGAGAGATCAGCTGAGTATGAGAACAAACTCTCCAGGAGACTGAACGTACAGGATGAGGAATCAGCTGAGTATGAAAACAAACTCTCCAACAGGCATAGAATTCACACCAGAATGCCTGCCTGGAGTAGTGAAGATGATGCTGGTTGATGTCTACATGTGGCAAGTGGACTTTGCGCCCCAGGGGTATGCAGGTTTAGATGGAGATTTTGTTAAAGGAAACATGCAAGCTTAAGGGGTTTTGACAGGCAGGGTGAGGTTGGAGAAAGGGCTGTGGCCAGAGAGAGTGGAGAGGAGAAATTATGGGGAGGAAGGCGAGTGTGAAGTGGCCGTAGAGCAAGGAAATCTACAAAAGTTCAGTTCTTCAGTACAGTCTTCAGTTAAAGCAGTATTTTGTCAATGCTTCTGGAATTTATTTGTGGAGATTTAGAGGAGGGTGGCGGCATTTTCTTAAAGAAATAGTACATAAGCTCCCAGAGACCTGGGTCCACTCTAGTTGAACCAACCCTTCTGGGTATGTCACAGATGCTAGGAGGCCATTCTGATCCTACTAACCCTGAGGCCATGTGAGTCTTCGAAAACATGATCTAGAATAACACTACCACTTATTTCAACACTTGACACGAATCTTGCTGAAGTGAAGCCACAAGAATATGTTTTTAAAATTTTTCTTTTGGGGCACCTGGGTGGCTCAGCATTAAGCATCTGCCTTCGGCTCAGGTTGTGATCCCAGGGTCCTGGGATCAAGCCCCGCATCAGGCTCCTTGCTCGGTGGGAAGCCTTTTTCTCCCTCTCACACTCCCCTTGCTTGTGTCCCTCTCTCGCTGTCTCTCTCTGTCAATTAAATAAATAAAATCTTTTAAAAAAATAAAAAATAAAATAAAATAAAATTTGTCAGATCCTTCTTAAGAATTCATAAGGCTCAACCACATGGTAGGAGGCAAAATAATTTCTGAGCCTTGAGATTTCCCTGAGATGGTCCAAATCTGTGAAAATTTCATGGACGTTGTCTAAACCCACAGAATGTACAATACCAGGAGTGACCTATAATATAAACTATGAATTTTGGGTGACTATGACATGTTCATTAGTTGTAACAAATGCCCCACCCTGGTGGGGGATGTTGATAGTGGGAGAGGCTGTGCATGTGTGAGGGCAGGGAATGTGTGGGAAATCTTCATACCTTCCTCTCAATTTTGCTGTAAATCTGAAATTGCTCTAAAAATTTAAGTCTCTAAAAAAATTTTCATAGATGTTTCAAACAAGAGGACATTAAGGAAATAAGTCAGCTCTGGATTGAATCCTATGAACTCATAGATCTTCAGCAGATGGGAAATGCAGATCCCACATGCTCACACCCTCATGGACCATTCCTACTGCACCCAAAACTAAGTAGCTTTAAGCCACATCAATTTATTACTTCTCATGATTCTATGAGTTTGCTAGTCATCTCCTCTGCTGGTTTCACCTGGGCTCACTTATGTGGATGCATGCAGCTGGAGGCCCAACTGCACTAGAAGGTTGACAATGGCCTCACACACATGCCTGGCAGATGATGCTGGCTATTGGTTAGGGAACTTGGTTTTCCTCTACATGGCCTCTTATCCTCCACAGCCCCTCTCCACACAGCCCCTTGAGCAGGAGAGCCAGGGCTTCCAAGAGAGCAAAAATAAGGGAAGCTACAAGGACTTTCAAGGCCTAGAACCAAAAGTCAGAGACCATCTCATCAGCCACATTCTAGTGGTCAAAGCAAGTCATAGGCCAGCTCAGGTTCAAGAGCAAGGAAATGACTCCACTTCTTAATGGAAGGGTTCCCAATCACACTGCAAAAGAGCATTTGTGCGATGTTGCAATCATCTTTGGAAACTACCTACCACACACACACACACATACACATGGACACACATACACACACCCCTTTATATGCAACCCTCCCTTGAGGTGCATACCTGCCAGCCAGAACCTAAACTTGACAGTACTCAATGGAAGAAAGAAATTAGAATTCTTACGTGCCAATTCTTTTCTTGCTTAACTTCAGCCTCATCATAAGCAGTCCCTACCAGAGTTTACATCTCTTGAGAAACATTTTAATTGATCTTTGAATCCATCAATAAGGATTTGAATCCACAGCAACAGCCTGTGCACAGGAAGTGTTCAGTTCATATAGGTTTTTCAATTCTGCCAAATCATCCTGGGAGAACTACAGTGAAACTCTGTATTTAAAAAGTTTATTTAAGTCACAATAATTACTAGGCTTAACAGGATGCATTCCTGATTCTTACATCACAGATATCTTTTGTTTTTTCAGTCTACCGCCCCTCCCTTCTACTGAGACTTGTACCTCTTCCTACTCCAGCCATGTGGCTCTAGTGGAGACTGCCATGAGTTTATATGACCCTGCCCTCTGGTCACAGTTGATCGGTCCAGAGATCTAAATAAGCCAGTCAGAGTTTTTCCCTTGGATTAATTTTCCTAACTAGAACTGGAAAATATAGTCATTCTCTGTGACAACAGGAACTCTGGAATGAGGCAAAACAGCAGCTTTTGTGATCATGTTCCTCACCTTATGGAGAAAACCAGTCCTGAGTGAAAGAGAATTAAGGTGATATGCAAACAAAGGCAGACACAGAGACAGAAAGAGAGATCGGTGGTATATGAGTCCCTGCTTGTGGAACTCAGCTGCATCCCTGCCGTTCTGCAGAATGATTTCAGTGATACGGGAAATCATGCCCTAAAAAACCTGTAGCAGATGCCATGCCCATAGCCCATAGTACTCATCATTCTAGCACTGCATACACTCAAGACTGAAACACCCCATGTTGGCCTCCTTCCCTTTCTTGAATCATTTCCCCACCCCCCTATTGATGCTCCCTGGAATCACTTCCAAATAAAACACTTGCACCCTCATCCTTGTTTCAGGGTCTGATTCAGAGCAAAACCAGACTAAAATATGGTCCCTCTTCTTCTTTTTTTTCTTTTTTTTATTATATTATGTTAGTCACCATATAGTACATCCCTGGTTTCTGATGTAAAGTTCGATGATTCATTAGTTGCATATAACACCCAGTGCACCATGCAGTACGTGCCCTCCTTACTACTCATCACCAGCCTATCCCATTCCCCCACCCCCCCTCCCCTCTGAAGCCCTCAGTTTGTTTCTCAGAATCCATATGATTTCTCTCATCTATGGAACATAAAAACTAGGAAGAAAGGGATAAAGAAAGGGGGGGGTAATCAGAAGGGGGAATGAAGTATGGTCCCTCTTCTTACCTAGACTAATAAGATGCAGGTTTTTGTTACTTGCAACCAAGAGTTCTACCTATTACCTCATTCTGGGATGATTCCCAAAATCTGTTTGGAATTCCTCATCTCCACTCCAGTGACTATGTCATAAATATACAGATTTCTCTAAAAAGTTTAATGGTATTCTTTTCTTTTCTTTTCTTTCTAGAGAGGGAGGAGGGAGGGACAGAGGAAGAGAAACTTAAGCAGGCTCCACACCCAGCATGGAGCCCAATATGGGGCTCCATCTCACAACCCTGAGATCATGACCTTAGCCAAAATCAAGAGTCAGACACTTAACCGACTGAGCCACCCAGGCGCCACAAAAAGTTTAATGGTATTCTTTTTTTTTTTTTAAAGATTTTTTATTTATTTGACAGAGATAGAGACAGCCAGCGAGAGAGAGGGAACACAAGCAGGGGGAGTGGGAGAGGAAGAAGCAGGCTCCCAGCAGAAGAGCCTGATGTGGGGCTCGATCCCAGAACGCTGGGATCACGCCCTGAGCCGAAGGCAGACGCTTAACCGCTGTGCCACCCAGGCGCCCCTAATGGTATTCTTGAAACTTAACAAAATTTAATGGTATCCTTAAGATTGACACAACACACTGCAATTCTGTAGCAGTAACCATGCAAAAGAAGGTAAGAGCCAGAGATGGCTGGACTTGAAAGGAAGAATGTCACAGTCAAGATGGCATGGTTGGAAGATGTTTCTGGAACTGAGACCCTCAAGCCTCATGTCCCACAGCTGAGTTCTAGGACAGCTTGAAAACATAGTGGCAGGAAGAGATTTACTCTTTCCTCCATATTTCATCCTCTACCCCATCCAAAGTGCTCAATAAATAAACAAATGAGGAATTTATGCCTTCCAAGCCAAAACTTACCAAAAAAAAACCAAGGCACACTACAATGCTGTGACCATGATCATCACAGCGATCATAATGAGAATTTTCTCTAGCCAACCACCTCCACCAAGTTCTGTGGATTACACCAAATGTGGCACTTCAGATGTTTCAGTGGACATGGCGGACTGTTTGTTGCATGACTGCTAGCTATTTTTTGTGTGTCTCCAGAATATACATTGTTCATTGACACCAAGGGTATCCAGGGACACAAACTAAAGATAATAATGCTTTATTGCACCTCAATCATCTTTCCCTCCCACATGCGGGACTGTCAAGGAATACCAAGTCAAATTTGTCCAAATACAAAATAGCATCATTGGCATCATCAGATCAAATAACAAAAGTGTCAGTGGCACCTTATCATCATACTTCAAGTAACCAACAACTGTTGAGCACTTACACTGCTTGGGACCAACGTAAATACTTCACCTGCTGCATTAGCCAGGATAAACTGGGCTATGCCACAGTAACAAATGAACCCCAAAATCTCAATGGCTCAGCAACAAAGGTTGACTTCCCACACTCCATTCCACCATGGACTGGCTGGAGACTATGCTCCATATGGTCACTCAGAGACCCAGAATGATGGAAACATTACCATCTTAACACAAGACTTCCAGTTAATGGGGTGGTAGGGGATCAGAGAGTGAGATGGTTAGGTACCAGCCTTAGACAGCTGTAGGCTGGAAGTGATGCATGCAGCTTCCACTCACAGCACATTGGCTGTAATTACAAAGGGGCTGGGATATGAGGGGGAGAACGTGGATATCCCATTAACAGTAAACATTCCTACCAATGTACAATATCTCATCAAAGTCTTACAACCTTAGAAAATATATCATTATTCCTTTTTTACAGAGGAGAAAACAGAGACATAGAGAGGTTAAGGGACTTGCGCCAAGGTGTCATAGATAGTAAGTGGCAGAGTCAAGATGTGAACCCAAGCTTCAAAAGATGCTCAACCTGGAAAGCTTTAAAACACACTCAACCGCAATGCTGCACACTCATCACAAAATTCTATGAAAATCCCTCAAATAGCAAAACACATGCTAATTAATAGGAGAAGCCAAGTTATACAAATACAAAATAGAGCTCCCCTGACACACCACTTCTTCACCCCAAAGATTCAACCCAAGCAAAAACCTGAAACAGAATTCCAGGCAATCCCAGCAAGAGGAAAAGAGGTTATCCATCTGGGTCTGATACCCAGCCTTCAGTCCACCCATGTCAAGACAAAAATCTTCCAAAACTTCCTCTGAATACCTGAGCAGACCTTCAACTCCTGTCCATTGAAGACATCTTTATACAAGGCATCTTTCTAAAAGTGCAAAGGTAAATGTCATCCATGTGCCTGCAGGAAGAAGCCAGAGGCAGACATTGTCATATCCAGACGAGTGGCTGAGTGACAGTGCTTCCAAGAGCTTAACTCCTCCCAGCCTACAAAACTCAAGTCTAGTACCACGTCCTCCAAAGAATCCTCCCCTATCCAGCTTCTCCAGGTTGGGACCCTCTACCTCTGCTCACACATCACTTCTCATGCACACCTCCAGAGGGGCCTTTCCATTGCGTGTAACACTTTACTTGTCTGCCTGTCCCCTAGACTCTGAGCCACCCACAGACAACCTCTGCATTTATATTTCTGTATGTCTTACACCTAGGACATAGTATGTGCTCAAAAAATGCAGGGTGGATGGGCAGATGCTTAAGAGTATTCGAAGCAATTTGTGCCCTTGGGGAATTTAACACACCCCTCCCATGCCAGCAAACATGTGGCCAAGTATGAAAACTACAGTCCCAGCCTCACACCTGCAATTTACCTTGAAGTGGTCCCATAGCCTCTGAGCTGTTTACTAAGCTACTAAGTAAAAACCACCTCATAGATATGTTGCAAAAATTAAGTGGAAAGCAGAAGGTATTCAAACAAATATTCATAGCAGCACGATTCACAAGAGCCAAAAGATGGGGAAAAAACAAATGTTGAACAGCTGGTGAATGGATATATAAAATGTGGCATATCCACACAGTAGAATATTAATAAGCCATGAAAAGGATAAAATGTTGATACATACTACAACATGGATGAACCTTGAAAACATTATGCTCAGTGAAAGAAGCCAAACACAAAAGGCCACACACTTTATGATTCCATGTATATGAAATGTCCAGAGGAGGTAAATCCAAGCAGACGAAAAGCAGATTAGTGGTTGCCAGGGACTGGGTGAGGAAAGGATGAGGAGTGACTGTTAATGGGTATAGGGCTTCCTTTTGATGGGATGAAAGAGTTCTGGAACTAGATAGAGGTAATAGTTGCATAACACTGTGATTGCACTAAATGTCCCTGAACTTGTACCTTCTGAATGTTTAAAATGGTAAATCTTATGTATATCTAACCACAGTAACTTTTAAAAATTCTTATGGGAAATTTCCAACCAATAACCTACCTAGGATTTTTTTAAAAATTAAATGTAATAGATAATGTGTATATAGTTCCTGACCCTCTAAAACCCTCAATCCATGGTGCCTGCTTTCAGGGTCATAATGAACAATAATTTGTTCTCCCTACAAAAACAGAATATACTGAGCAAAGGAAAGCACCAGTCTAGTTTGTTCCTCAAATCTTCACAATAGTGGAATTGATATTATAAAATTCCAAAATATTTCACATGGTTTGACTTTTTTTATCATGGTAAAGTATGCACAACATAAAATTTACCATTTTTGCCATTTTATAGTGTACAGTTCAGCGGCAATAAATGCATTCACAATGTTGTGCAACCATCACCACCATCCGTTCCCAGAACTTTTCATCATGTAAAACATGACATCTTGTTACACTCCAGGTGTTTCAATCCACAACAGAGCCCAGGCACAATTATCAATTTGGACTTTGTTCAACCACAGATAAAAACAGGAGAAAACGGGAGCAGGCCCATGAACTCTGTGAAGTGTGGTGCTCACGGCATGACGGGGCTCGGGGTCCTCACACTGCTGCTGCCCGTCCTGCTGGGCTGGGCCAGCTGCCATCCTGTCCCAGGGAGGAAGAACTTCAACAAGCTGCTGCTGATCTCCTTCGATGGCTTCCGCTGGAACTACGACCAGGATGTGGACACCCCCAACATGGACCGCCTGGCCCGGGAGGGCGTGAAGGCCAAGTACATCACACCACCCTTCGTGACAATGACCTCCCCATCCCACTTCACCACCATCTCTGGTAAGTTCTGCCCTGCAGCCAGTCCACCAATACTAATGGAACCCCCAGTGTCTGCCATTCCCTGAAATAGAGACCATTCTCAGTCACCTCTGTGGAGACTGAGGCAGTTCATGCAACTGGGAGAAGCACTAGCTTAAAATATTCTGGTTTTTAAAACCCTACTAGCTACAGGGCACCAGCATGCAGAATCAGGACCACAGCTGCAGCCTCTCTAGCCCCTGTTCCCTGCTCCCCAGGCCCACCCACCTTCCACCCTGCCTTACACACAGTGGCTGGTGATCTTTTCCAAAACTAAATCATTAAAATAACTTTATAAAAATAATAAAACATTAAACTTTAAAGAACTATATTAGATTAGAGAACTCCCTGTCTTATCATTGAAGAGTCGGAGGGACACCAATGCTCTTTGGGTCTTTTTTGGGGTTTTTTGGTTTTTAAAGATTTTTTTTTAAAGATTTTATTTATTTGACAGAGAGTGACAGCTAGTGAGAGAGGGAACACAAGCAGGGGGAGTGGGAGAGGAAGAAGCAGGCTTCCAGCGGAGGAGCCTGATGTGGGGCTCCATCCCATAATGCCGGGATCATGCCCTGAGCTGAAGGCAGACGCTTAACGACTGAGCCACCCAGGCGCCCCTGGTTTTTAAAGATTATATTTATTTATTTGAGGGGGAAAAGCATGAGCTGGGTGGAGGGGCAGAGGGAGAGGGAGAAGCAGACTCCCTGCTGAGCAGAGAGCCCGACATGAGGCTTGATCCTAGGACCCCGGGATCATGACCTGAGCTGAAGGTAGACAATTAACCAACTGAGCCCCCCAGGTGCCCCATCAATGTGTTCTTTGAAGAGAATTAAAATCTTATCTTTCTGTGGCCCAGAAAGTCCCATGACCTGGCCCCTGACCCGCGCTCTCCCAGCCTCACTCAACTCTCTTCCCCTCACAGGGTTCTTTCCAGATCATAAAGGCCACCTGCCAGTGTCTCCACCCAGCCCCCACCTGCCTCAGGGCCTTGCCCTTGCCAGTCTCCCCAGATCACCTGGAGCATGTAGTCCAAATGGGGAGGACACACATTAGACAAGTAAATACACTAACAGATCTCATTATAACTTGGAGAGGCACCGAGAAGGAAGAGGAGAGTTTCTCCAGAAGACAGCTAGGGCAAATTGACTTGAAATTGGAGGCAGGGAAAGGCTGCAATGGGACAGCTGAACTGAGAACTGAAAGAGACCTCAGGAGACAAAGAGGAAGGAAAAGTATTCCAGGCAGACGGAAGGGCATGTTCAAGGTCTCTGTGACAGGAAGGAACATGGTCGTTCCAGAATCCCAGTTGCCAAAATGCAAAGGATTTCACTATAGTAAGAATAAGAATAGTTTCCATTCCTCCAACATAGGCCTGAAGCCAGGCAGCATGTGCTAGGTGCTTTGGTTTCGATGTCTCCAGTACAACAAGACTGCAAAGCAAGTGTTGTCCTCATTTCACAGATGAGAAAACTAAAGCTCGGAAAGGCTCAATAACTCATCAGTCACTTGGCCAAGAAGTGGGCATTGGGAAAGCCAGGTCTGGAACAAGTGTGTTCCTGGCCACACAGAACTCGTTCCACCCAGCTATAAACCTGGGATCCACAGACCCTTCTCATGGGGTAGGGAGTGGTGTCTGACAGCATGAGCCTCGCCCCTACCCAGAGAAACACTCTCTTGGGGTCCAAGGCAGCTCCAGAAGCCTCTGAAATGATACACAAACTGCTGGTACCTTTTTCGGGGAGAGGGTTTTATCACTTCCATCAGACTCTCAAAGGGGCCCTTGAATCAGAAACTTAAAAAATAAAGCTGAACAACCACTCAGAGAGAGATTTGCTGAGAGAGATTTTCCTGCATGTAAACTCTTTGAGACACAAGTCATTTGGGAACTATTAGTCCCGGAAAACAGGAACTAAATAGCCCTTTTCTGGAGAAAGTGAATGCTACTTCCCCGTGGCATTAACTTCATAACACTTAAAAGACCTCCCATGGGCAGATTCTGGGTCCCTGAACACTGAGAATACGATGGGCACAAAATATTATAAGGCGTGCCCACCTTTTATTTATTCCCAGAAGGTTTTCAATGAGAAGACATAACCAGTAAGAGCAAATTTTAAAAATTATAAAATCACTGCAACTCCTCTCCTACATTCATTGCCAGTGGGGAATGGAAATGGGTACAATTTCAATGCAGGGTAACTTGGCAACAACCAATACAATCAGGACCATACAAATTTTCTTATTTGGCAATTCCACTTGTAGGACTTAATCCTAAAGATACATATCTGCTGGGTGGAAAACGATGTACAGTGTACATACGAAGTTATTCATTGCGTGGGCATTTGTAACCACAGGAAAAATAGAAACAACCTAATTATCCACCCAGAGGGGAATGGCTAAATAAAATACCAGACAGCCCTAGAATGGCATAATCTGTTACTTTTAAAAGGAAGAATGAGGTAGTTCTTTGTGCCCTGACAGGAAGCTATCTCCAAAATAGATTAAGTGACAAAAGCAAGATACAAAGAATGTGTGTATGTATGTGTTCATATAATATAAATGTATATATATGTGCATACAATTGCTTACAGATGTATAGAGGACCTCTGGATAAATAAACAAGAAATGGGTGATACTGGTTCCTCTAGGGAGGACAGGGGGTGGGAGACTTTGAACTGTACCCCCTGTGTACTTTTTAGATCTTAGACCATGTGAAATGTATTGCCTATAAATAACAAAATGCTATATACCAAATAATCTTTTTAATTCACCCACCGTGGAAAAAGCATGTTCCCTTGAACCCTCTGTTTATAAACAGACCTGCCATCTATTGAGCAGGTGAATATTCACTCTGCTTCAACTTTAAAAAATGTTTTTCAGCCCCAGCGCTACTGACATTTGGGACCAGGCTTTTCTCTCATGGGGTAGGGGGGGCATCCTGTGCACTGTGGAATGCTGACCAGCATCCCTGGCCTGTATACCCACTGCATGCCAGGTGCTCCCCCTCCTCCCAAAGTGACAATCAAAAATGTCTCCAGATATTGCCCAAAGTCTGCTGGGGGAGCCAACTGGCCCCCAGCTGAACACCCCTGCCTTGAGTTGTAGAACCTAATACCTGGCTTATGAAAATGCTAAGCAGGTACCATCATCATCAGATCCTTCAAATCTTGTTAAGATGTCAGGACAGCTACCCTCTTTAGGTGGGTAACTGGTGAGATATCTGACCTTCAAAGATGTACAAATCTTTTCTGGGACAGAGGTGGGATTCATATATACATATATATTTTTTTAAGATTTTATTTATTTATTTGACAGAGACAGCCAGCGAGAGAGGGAACACAAGCAGGGGGAGTGGGAGGAAGAAGCAGGCTCCCAGCAGAGGAGCCTGATGTGGGGCTCGATCCCAGAATGCCGGGATCACGCCTTGAGCCGAAGGCAGACGCTTAACGACTGTGCCACCCAGGCACCCCCAGAGGTGGGATTCAAATTCAGCCCTGGATGGTTACAGACACTGACTCCTCAATCCCTGCCCTCCAGCATGACTACGACCCACCAGTGTCTTTGATTCTAATTAAGCAATCATTCCAAACCCCTCTGAATGCTGTCCATCCTCAGAGCTTCTAGGAAACAAAATAAATCCTGAATATGTTGTATTAATGAAACAGAGGCCACCCCAGGCCCAATAAAACCCCCAGCATTTGTCTTCATGAGCTGGGCTCAAGCAGACCTCTGTCCAACTCCAATGTAGGAAAGAATCATCCATAATAGAAAAAATAATGGATAAAGTTCGTGCTGCCAGCACCCAAAGACCTCATCAGATTCCAAGGTGTAGGCCTGACACAAAACATGATAAAGGGGGCTCTCTTAGCTCAACAACTAATTAATTGCTGTTCTTATGAACACCTCTGGGCAATTTAACGGGGAAGAGAGGTGATGAGGAGGAATCTGCTGAACTGCTTCACATCTCAGCTGCAATATGACACACAGCTCCAACACAGGCTCAGGCCCAAGAAACCATGTGGCCACTCCCCTGAGCTTTCTAGACAGAGTTCAAGGGGCAAGGGCCAAGTGGTTTCAGGCAAGGATCAAGGCCAGGAGAAGCCATGTCCCAGGCACAAGGACCCATGAGCAAGCCTCCCTAAGACAGCCGACTTAGCCACCCAAGCTCAGGACTCTGGGCCTCCAAGAGCATCTGCTGCCCTCATCTGGGCAGCGGAGCCTCCTCATGGCTGTGTGCTGTCAGGTGTGTGGATATCTCAGCCCTCACCCCACAGCCAAGGTCACATGACCTTCATCAGCTTTCCCTGCTGCTGGTAAAGAAAGCCTTCCCGGAGAAGTTTTTTAGACGGTTTCCAACGTATTCATTCCTTCATTCAACAATTATTGTTTTAGCGTCTTTGTTGGGCCTGGCAGTGGGAACAGTGGCCAACTACACTTAAGTGTCTCCAAAGTCTTGCCACCTCCCAGGGATTGCCGCAAACACAGGCCCATGTCTCCTCTGTTCCCAGATCCCACAGATCTTTTGGGGGTATCGTTTCCCTTTCTCTGTAGCTCTGCCAGGGAGAAAGATGAAGAGCCCCTTCCTGTAGATCCTTCTGCCTTTTTGTTTCCTTTCTCTGACAGCTCAGGGAATCAGACAGGGGAATGTGTTCTCACTTGGCTATGTCCCCCCCAAAACCTTCTTCTGCACCCCAGCTCCTCTATGGCTCCCATAAGGGGCAGAGCTTAGGAAAAATACCCACTTTCCGTGCTTTCTCCCATGGCACTCTTTCCTTGAAGCAGGGAGGACAGAAGTCTTGAGCAAAAGACTCAGGGAGAGAGGATTTCTTAAAAACTGGCTATTTATTCAAAATATCCTATCTTATCACCTCTCCACGTGAGACAATCTTCGCATCCTTACAAAGAATGTGTATTTTTCCTCCAAGTATCGGCCCTCCCCGCACCACCTGCAAGAGGTGGAAGTGGGGCCCCTATCTAGGATCAAAGCTCCCAAGTGCAAAGCAAGCGCTGGCTCTGGGGAAACATTTTCCCTCCAGGTCCCCAAAACTGGGCACTGGGCAGGCCTGCATATTAATCAGATTCATCCCCTCCCCCATCAAATGAGCCATTACTTCCTCCAAGATAGTTTTCTTCTTCCCATCTGGCTTCATCACCCCCACGCCCAACATCCATCACACTCACACACACACACACACACACACACACACACACACACACACACAGGGGCTTGGCCACAGCACCTGGAAGCTTCTTAAAATAGAATGATGTATTAGTTTTCTATGGCTGCAGAACAAATTACCACAAACTTAACAACTTAGAACAACACCCATGTATTATTTCTCAGTTTCCATGGGACAGGAGTCAGCACCACTGAGCTGGGGCCTCTGCTCAGTGTGTCACAAAGCTGCAGTCAAAGTGTCAGCTGGGATGGGGTTCTCTCCCAAGCTCATGGAGTTGTTGGAAGAATCCATTTCCCTGCAGCTGTAGAACTCAGGGAAGCTTGCTCCTTTGAGGCTGCAAGAGGGGGTCTCTCTGCTCTAGATCCTCTTTTAAGAGCTCACCTGATTAAGTCAGGCCCACCCTGGGAAATATCCCTTTTGATTAACTCAAAATGAACTGATTAGGGTTCAAGAGATCTGCAAAATCTCTTCAACCTTTCCACTTTCTGTTGGTTAGAAGCAAGCCACAGGTCCCACCCATGCTCAAGGGAAAAGAATTATACCAGGCATATATATCAGGGACAAGAACCCTGGGGGCCATTTTGGAATTCTGCCTAGCACAAACAGGTCCTTGATGGAGCTCATATAAACAGAGAGTGAGCATCAGTCTTTGTATAAAGGCAAAAGGTAACAGGGGACATGCCCCAGAGTGAAGCTCCAGAAAGCCTACAGAATTGTGACTAACCCCTGAACCCTAGGGGGCAATGAATGTCCACGGAGGCTGGGCTCTCCAGTCACAGTATATCACCACATCAGTATTAGACCCTTTCTGTTACTTAGGCAAAAATGAGGAGGAAGGGAAAAAAATGAGCAGGAGGAGGACAAAGAGAAGGAGGTGAAGAAGAGGGAGGGGGATGAAGATCATTAATTTGAAAGTATTTATAGTATTTCCTAGGGCTGCCATAACAAAATACCACAAACTGGGCAGCTTAAAACAACAGAAATTTATGGAGTTCTGGCCTGGCTCAGTCAGTGGAACTTGTGAGTCTTGAGCTCAGGATTGTGAGTCCAAGCCTTACGTGGGGTGTAGAGATTACTTAAAAATGAAAAAATTTTTTAAATCTTTTTTAAAAAACAGAAATATGTTGTTTCACAGTTCTGGAGTCCAGAAGTCTAAAATCAAGGTGTTAATAGAGCTGCACTCCCTCTCAAATCTGTAGGGAATCCTTCCTTCTATTTTCCTCATTTCTTGTAGTTTGTTGGCAATCTCCGGCATTCCATGGCTTGTAGAGGTCACACTCCCATTCTCCAACCAATTCCACAGAACTCTCCCCGTGTCTCTGTTTTACATGACCATCTTCTCATAAGGGCACAGTCATTTGGATTAGGGGCCCACCCTGCTGCAGCATGACTTCATCTCTGTAGTGGCCCTTTTTCCAAATAAGATCCCATTCTGAGGTCCTGGGGCTTAGGACTTCAAGTATCTTTTTTGAGGAACACAATTCAGCCCACAACAGTACTATAAGACATAATTAATTGATAACTATAGGTATTAGTAATCCAGGTCCTCAAATTATGTCATCAGAATGATCAATCTCTCTCCTTTCCCTCTCCCTCTCCTTCTCTATTTCTAAGAGTGACCACAAAATTCCCAATATTGGCTCTCATTGGACTGATTTACTTCTCAAAACCAATCACTGTGGCCTGGGATGGGGGGTGGAACAATGCTGAACACCCAAGCTAAAACTACAGGTCCACCACCAGGGCAGGGTTAAGGGGGGGTGGCAAGCACCACACAAACCAAGTGGACTACAAGTCAGAGACTGGTGGGTTCTCAGTGGAAAATCAAGGACTGTTATCAGAGAAAAGAACAATGGAGGAAGGTCTGGCAGGGAGGGCTGAGGTCTACCTCACTAGCCTGATGGGGCTTCTGATGTGGGGATGGGGGTGTGCAGTCCAATGGCCCAGTACTCAGTCCCAAGAAATCAGACCTTCATCTGTGGGGCTGCTCACAAGGCCTGCGCTCCCTGTGGATTCAGTAACCACACGTGCAAACAGCCACCTTCCAGCATGGTCCCCCAGTCTCCCTGAACTGTCCCAATTCCCCTCAGATCTCACCAGAATGAAAAGCCATTCTCTGAGGGTTAACAGCTCATTCTGCTAGTTTAAATCACCCGATTCCTTCTCCCTCTCCTGAAGTCTGTACTTACTGCTCCATCACTGGTAATGACAGTGAACATTTTTGCAATCTCAGTTTTTATTGCAAAGTGATTGAGGACCAGGGAGCGTAACTTATGCTGCTGAAACTAAGGAAATCCCGCCAAGCAAGTGGTGGGTGGATAGGAAGTCTTATGGCAGCAGCATATATTTTTCTCCCCCAAAGGAACCTACTGAAAATAAGAAGCTATCACCACCATGTTTCAGACAAAGGCTATGGAAAACGTAAGCTGTGATATTATAATTAGACAATGTTAAATCTAGTAAAATAGATATAGATCAGAGGTGAAAAGGGGACTCTGGTAACTAGAGGATGGTCAAGAATAACAAAAGTGAGGTCATCTCTGCTCAACATTTTCTCCTTTCTTGAAAGGGTACTCAGTGATAGGCTCAAGCTCCCTACCAGACAGAAATTAAGTCTCTCCCAATTCCAGAATCCCACCAGGGCAACCCCAAACCAGAGCCATCACTTGTAACTGTATAGATTGTGTACAGCACAATTCTAGGGAGGTTATTTTCATGAATGCTGTGTGTGTGGTATCCCCTGGAGGTGCACAGGGCACAATTTGCACAAATGATCAGTTGCTTACATTCTATACCAAAATCAATCTATAAGACGTAAAAATTCCTTATAGATGTCTTAACTAGTCATGAATTCACCTCTCCTTTTTTTTTTCAAAGATTTTATTTATTTATGTGACAGAGAGACAGCCAGTGAGAGAGGGAACACAGCAGGGGAGTGGGAGAGGAAGAAGCAGGGTTCCAGCGGAGAAGCCCGATGTGGGACTTGATCCCGGAACGCCAGGATCATGCCCTGAGCCGAAGGCAGACGCTTAACGACTGCGCTACCTCTCCTCTACCTGAGGACAGGCGCCCCTCACCTCTCCTTCTACCTGAGACAGGAACAAAGGAAGCATGGCCAAATGTACTTGGATAATCTTTAAGACTAGGTCATGTTTCTCAATGTCTCACCACTGACATTTTGAGCCAAATCATTCTTTGTCTTAGGGTGGCTGTCCTGTGTGTTGTAGAGTGTTTAGCATCCCTGGCCTCTACTCATTAGATACCAGCAGCTCCCCTAGTTGTGATAACCAAAAATGTCTCCAGACATGGCCAAATAGTCCTTGGAGGGGTAAAATCACCCCCTAGTTGAGAACCTTTGGACTAGATGTATAATACACAAATCACATGTAAATCAGAGAGCCAAAGGCTACTCATGTGACACTCTAACCAGTGAAAAACACAGACTCTGAAAGAGTGAGGTAGGGAAAGGAAATTAAATCCCTGCTGCTGCTAACAATACAAGCCCAGCAGATGTTGCTGGAAACCTAGTTCGAAGATGCTATAAACCTGAATCAGTTCCCATCCTGCTTCCCCAGAAATAACTCTCCACTGAAACAGTCCTGGAAGTCAACAAAACCCCCAAAACATAGATGAACCAAGCAAAGGAAATCACAGATGGAGACAGAAAAGCTGTGCTTCCAATGCCAGTCATTTCCACAAGGAGGGAAAAAAGGACGTGATGAAAACAACTGAAAATAAGGAAGGCTGGAAAACCAAGATTATTTCCTAACTTGTCATTACGCTAATTTCCAACATGTAGAAAAATCAGATGATGTTTCAGGTCTACAGATTACACAGTAGAAAGTGTCAGCCCAAAACACCACAGCAACTGAGCAAAAAAACCATGACTGCTCCAAATCCCAAGGCCTTAAGAGAAGCTGGAACCATTTGAGACTGACAGCATGAGTATATTAGTTTCCCATGGCTGTTGTAACAAAGTACCATAAGCTGGATGGCTTAAAGCAACAGAATGTCTAGATGCCAGAAGCCCCAAATCAAGGTATCAGTGGGCCATGCACCCTCTACAGGTTCTAAGGGAGAATCTTTCCTTGCCTCTTTGGCTTCTGGTAGCTGCCAGCATTCCCTGATTTGTGGCCACACCATTTCAATATCTGCCTCCATGGTCACATTGCCGCCTCCTTTTCTGTCTGTGTCCTCTCTTCTTCTGCCCTTATAAAGACGTTTGCCTTTGGATTTAGTGCCAACATGGATAATCTCTCCATGTGATGATTTTCAGGATGATCTCTTCATGTCAAGATCCTTAACTTAATTACACCTGTGAAGACCTAGTTTCCAAATAAGGCAACATTCACAGGTTCTGGGAATAAGAATACAGACATACAATTTGGTGGGGGCCATCAATCAGCCCACTATATTGGTAAGAGGAGAAAATGAAGTGAGAAAAAAAACGCAGGGGACAGATTCCATTTCTGTGACAGTGGTCAGTAAGGCAGGACAAGGGTAGAACTAGGTGTTAACAGAGTTCCCAGATGAAACTCAAGTGCAGCCAGCTGCTTCCAGGTACTCAAAGAGAGAAAGTTCCTGTTTTTGACAGCAGATTAAAGGTAGAGGTGGAGAGTGTGAAAACCCATTCTCTGTTGGCCTAGTTCCTAAGGAATCGTGCCTCCGCCTGAGGGCCATTCTCAAGGCTTGTTCAAGGATAAAATGATTTATGGATGGCCATAATTAAAAAGCAATGTCAAAAAGAAGCAGCATCAGCATTTTGCATTTGCACTTACACATGAACAAGAGCAGTTTAGTAAAATGGACATGCTAGGGTTTTTTTTATATTCTCTGTCCAAAAAAGGGCTGCCATCATGAGTGCGAGTGTTGGAGACAAGCCTCAATTCTATAGCAGGAGTTGATAAGGTTTTAAATTTTGATTGGTTCACCTGTCCTCATTTCAAGTACTTTTGTTATGGGTCCAGTGGATTATCAATGGGTGGCACCCTGGGTGTGTAAACTTGGGTAAGTGTGGTTTTGAGCACCAGTGGGGGCTGTTTCCCATCAGTGTCTTGGCTGTGGTTCTCAGTGAGCTTGTCAGCTCAAGAATGGAACACTGGGTTGATTTAAGGTGGTTGGTTGACTTAATTTGGCAACTGTTATTCCTCAAGGATTTCATACTAGCTGGTTAACAAGACATTTTCTTCTTTGGCTTCGGGAATGTGAACTTAATGAATCACAAATCAGGAGGAAAATGAAGAAATGCTTATAATTTATATGGTAGATTAGTTTAAAGGAATTAGTGACATAGCAGTTCCTCAAATTATTGTTAAATAAATAAGTGCATTAAAGTGTGTCTATGCCCAAATGGACTATCTGTAAATATACACTGTTACACCTGAAAATTAGTAGGTAGGAACAGAGCAAATGTTTGGAGCAGAGGGGAAAGAATGCCCTTACTGAGTTATTAAGGTAAGTCATGGTTTCTTTTAATCCACTAAAATATCATTTTTCCCAAATTGACTTTGGACTAAATCGGGTTCTGTTTCCTACTTGTTCAGATCATACCTGGCCATCTGCAAAGGGGGCAGAGGTAAGAGGGAGTTTGTTCAATTAAATTCAACAAACATTTGTTGAATGTCTAATAAGGGTAAAGCCCTATGCTTTGTGCCAGGGAGATACCAGAATAAATGAGGCATAGCCCTACTCTTAGGAAGCTTGTAAACTAATGGGAAAAAAAGTATTTGTAGGCAATCATCCGAAATTCAAGAGGAAATGAGATGGATGCTAAGTGGAAAGTATAAGCAGGATGGAATGGCATGAGCGCCATGTGTGCCCAGTTCCAAAGACACTCCCTGACAGCCCGCAGCAATGCTGCACAGGCACTTCTTGTATGATCTGTAGGCCCATGAAGGTTTGCCTCTAGAGAGGTCTAATCTAGGTCTAGGGTCTAAATCAGGTCAGTCCTGACCTTAGGATCAGGGAATAAAAGGAGTGGTTTTCATCTATTAGAAGCCAAGGAATAGCCCAGAACACTGGCAAAAACTGAAAATTTGCAAGTTCTAGAGCAGGGTTTCTGGGCCAAGAATCCAGGACTGAGATGAGGAGAAAAAGCAAGTCACGAACCATCTCACCCACTTTTTCATCATCATAATCAAAAATGGAAAGACCTTCAGCAGTCTTACCGGGGAGATGCCAGACCCTATTTTAGTTCAAATTTTCGAACTAATCTCTCAAGCCACCTAACAATGGCCAAAATAGTGGTTTGTCCACAACAACATAACTGAACAATACCGTTCACTTATTTCCAAATGCATATCACGTGAGAAGTTTAGGTCATTAACAAAAAAACACTAAGCAAACTCAGGCTACATAATCCTTTCAGCGAGGTAACTGACCATGGATACAACTGGGACAGGACATTATAAAACCACCTCTATCTACTTCTGCCCAGGCAGTGAACTGCTTAGTTTTAACAGTTAAAAATCATGGCAGATACAGCTGACACCTGAACAGTATGGGAGTTAATGGTGGTGAAGCCCCACACAGTTGAAAATCCATGTATAACTTTTGACTCCCCAGAAATTTAACCACTGATAGCCTATCATTGGCAAGAAGCCTTACCGATAACATGGACGATTTATACATATTTTATGTATTATAGTTTTTAATCTTACAATAAAGTAAACCAGACAAAAGAAAATGTTACTAAGAAAATCATAAGGAAGAGAAAATACATTAACAGTACTGTAGTGTATTTATCAAGAACAATCTGTTGTATAAGTGGACCCACACAATTCAAGCCCATGTTGTTCACGGTTGGACTGCATTTGCCCTTGCCTTCTACCAGGCTCCAGTATCACTTCCTCCATACAGCCTTCCCTGATCTCCTCTTTTCTGTGTTCCCACTTCACTTTGTTGTTGCATCTATTGGAGCGTTGAGCACCAGCTATGTCAGGGAGCAACAGATGTAAAACACAGAAATCCTTTCATGGTAGCTCAAGGGAAAGGACTGCCCTGCAAGGCTCTAACAGGCAAAGTCAGCCAAGGGAACCAAATGAGAGACAATCAGAGAAAATGGAAAATGGAATTAGAGAGACCAGACCTTATGTTTCTGGCTCTCAGAAGCCTAGTGTCCTTCTAATCAGCCCCAGGAACTCTCCCGTCTCTGCTTTACTCACTCACAACCAGCTCTCTCTTTTTGCTCATGGCCCATCATGGTAGGCTGCTCAGAGCCCACCACCAGCTGACTAGTTACAGCATCTCCTGGTTTACGTCTTGAGAGAGAGAATTGGGTTTCTCACCAACCAATTAAATGTGGGGAGGAGATGCCACATGGTACAAATATGGTGCCTAGACCTGCCTCTCATCAAGGCCTACAAGTAGGGGAACTCTAAGAGAAGGTGCCTGTGAACATTGCAGGCACCCCAGAACACGCTCACTCTTTAACTCTCTCTCCCCTGTCCCCTAGACTGTAAATGCCATGGGACAATCAAGGATAATACTCGGCTCAAAATGTTTGAGAAAGAGAGGATTTGGATCAAACACTGGACTTGATGGTTTCCTCAATTCATCCTGCAAGTATTTGAGAAATAAATAAATGTCAGTCTCTGAGAATCAAGAGAAAGGAGCTGAATCTAGCTGGGTTGGTTCCCACACCTGAAAGGCTTGGTTGGGTGAATTTACCTGCACCTTGCCATAAGTGGCATGGTGTAGGAGTAGGCATCGTACCCGGATTAAAGCATAATTAGCAAGCAGCAGGAATCACATTCTCTAGGAGACCTCATCCTACTTCCTGTTTAACTTGCATAACTACCAACATCGCAGACATTGAAATGACATGGATGACAGATTCTCAGAATGGATAAAGCCAGAAAGGCCCTTGGAAATCATTAAGCCTCTCATTTTAGGGCACCTGGGTGGCTCAGTGAGTTAAGCATCTGCCTTCAGCTCAGGTCATGATCCCAGAGTCCTGGGATTGAATCCCGTGTCAGACTCCCTCCTCAGCTAGGAGCCTGCTTCTCCCTCAGCCTGTTGCTCCCCCTGCTTGTGTGCTCTCTTTCTCTCTCTCTGTCTAATAAATAAATAAATAAAATATAAAAAAAAAAAACCTCTTACTTTACAGAGGGGAAAACTAAGTCCCAGGGAAAGAGAAAGTGCTTACAAGAGCCAAAACCAAACCCAGATGTCCCGCCTCTGAAAGCAGCCCCTCTTCTGTAGCATCATACCATAGTGAAGACAGCGTCATCTGACCCAAGTGAAACCAGTTCCTTTGCATCTACTGGAACTCCAGGGATGGTCAACAGTGTTCCCCTCACGCAGCTTTTCCAGCCCAGTCCCTGATTGTGTCCAGAGATGAAAATGCAATTTTAGTAAAACTGATTGCCACTCACTGTAGCTGTTCATTTCTTAGCTTTCCTCCTCCTCTGCCTTGTTCTGCCCATATTCCAGAACTGGCCCTTAAGCAGGATAAAGAGACTTGAGCAGCAGGAAAGAGGAACCAAAGGGGCAGTGGAAATTTCTGCTGGGGGACGCCTGGGTGGCGCAGTCGTTAAGCGTCTGCCTTTGGCTCAGGGCGTGATCCTGGTGTTCTGGGATCAAGCCCCACATGAGGCTCCTCCGCTGGGAGCCTGCTTCTTCCTCTCCCACTCCCCCTGCTTGTGTTCCCTCTCTCGCTGGCTGTCTCTGTCAAATAAATAAATAAAAAATCTTTAAAAAAACAAAAAGAAAGAAAGAAAGAAATTTCTGCTGGGTCATTAGTGGTCCCCAGCTGCTGGCTGGATTTAGAACATACCTTTAAGTGTCAGGGTGGAAATAACCCAAACACCGTGGAGACAGTTTCCTTTGTGCAATTACTGGGACTAGCCATGCCACAGAATAGAAGGGCCATGCTCCCTGAACTCATTTTAGGTTAGGTGTTTGGAACTTGGGTAACATCTCTTTGAGGGGAAAACGGATTCCATGATTGGTTCCCAGGCTTGTCTACTTAACGGATACTATAATTGACCTCTGGGTCCCAGAGCCTGGAAGCCAGAATCATTAAAGTCCAGGAGGGGGAAGTTTCTGTGTCCGTGGCATCCGCTGCTTCCTCCAATCCCTCCTCCACATCCTCCCAGTGGCTTTGGGCCCCCGAGCTTCCCCAGATAATGGAGCACTCCAGGTTTTGACAGCGGCCTGCCCTCCCTTTGGTCCTTCAGGGAAGCTGCTATCAACCCAGATTTTGGAGTAATGGGCACTCTGCTAGAACTAATCCACATGCATGTGTAAATGACTAACAGCCCCTGAACTAGTGGTTCTGACATGTCAGTGGGACATCTCAGTGGACACTAGAAACACCAGGAGAGCTTATGAAAATGCAGGCTCCCAGACCCCACCTTAGAGGTGTGGATTCAGCAATGGCTGGAGTGGACACCAGGGAATTTGTGACGGTTTTTTGTTTGGTTGCTTTTTCTTTTTTTAATTTATTTGAGAGAGAGAGAGAGCGAGAGAGCGAGCAAGCATGAACAGGGGGGAGGGGCAGAGGGAGAAGCAGACTCCCTGCTGAGCAGGGAGCCCCACTCAGGCTCGATCCCAGCTCTCTGGGATCATGACCTGAGCCAAAGGCAGACGCTTAATGACTGAGCCACCCAGGCACCCCCGAAGGCAGATGTTTAACCAAATGAGCTGCCCAGGTTCCCTGGGAATTTGGGGGGGGTTAAGGTTTTTTTATTTATTTGAGAAAGAAACAGAGAGAGCACAGAGGGAGAGTGAGAGGGAGAAGCAGACTTCCTGCTAAGCAGAGAACTGGATGCAGGGCTCCATCCCAGGACCCTGAGATCATGACCTGAGCCAAAGGCAGATGCTTAACCGACTGAGCCATCCAGGCACCCCAGGAATTTATGTTTTTTAACAAGGAGTTCAACTGATTCTGAGGTTGTTGGTATAAAATACCACGGATAAATACTAGACTAGATGAAGTGGAAGGTGTTTGTAATTCCAGGGTGATTTGCTCTTTACTGGGCAGGAAGCATCACACAGAACAGAATCCAGGATTTGCAGGCAAAAACAAAATCAAAAAGCCAAGGCAAAAGCAAGCTACTCCCTGGGTGAATTGTCTCTGTGTTTCCATTTCATCTACTGTGATATGGCATGGCTCAGCCATGAGAAAGCTCAGACACTATAACAAGGAGACAATTTGTTATAGATTTCAAAAGGCTTCTATTACTCATTCTTGAGGCTTGAAAAGTTCTTGCCCACTTGGCCCCTACCTATCTGTAACAAAGTACTCTCACTTGTGGCATTTGACACCCCCCCCCATGACATGCAGTAGAGTAGAGAAATTAAGAGCCCAGGTTGTAATGCTCAACACCATCAGTCATTCCGGAAATGCGTGTCAAACCCAATGAGATGCTATTGCCATGGCTATAATCAAAAACAGGAAAATAATAAGTGTTGGTGAGGACGTAGAGAAACTGGAACTCCTACACGCTGCTGATGGGACTGCAAAATGGCACAGCCACTATGGAAAATAGTCTGGCAGTTCCTCAAAAACTTAAACACAGAGTCATCATATGACCCAGCAATTCTACTCTGAGGTGTATACCCAAAAGAACTGAAAACTGACACTTATACATGAATGCTCATAGCAGCATTATTCACAGTAGACAAACAACCTAGAAACAACCTAAATGTCCACCAACTGATGGATGATAAACAAATTCTGGGCTGTTTGTACAATGAATATTATTCAGCCATAAAAAGGAATGAAGTACAGATACATGCTACAACATAGATGAACCTAGAAAACATGAAGCTGAGTAAAAGAAACCAGACACTGGGGTGCCTGGGTGGCACAGCGGTTAAGCGTCTGCCTTCAGCTCAGGGAGTGATCCCGGAGTTATGGGATCGAGCCCCACATCAGGCTCCTCTGCTATGAGCCTGCTTCTTCCTCTCCCACTCCCCCTGCTTGTGTTCCCTCTCTCGCTGGCTATCTCTATCTCTGTCAACTAAATAAAAATAAAATCTTTAAAAAAAAAAAAAGAAACCAGACACAAAAGGTCACATATTGTAAGATTTCATCTCTATGAAATGTCCAGAACAGGTAAAACTATAGAGACAGAAAGCAGATTAGATGTCAGTAGGAGATGGGGGAATGGAGGACTTGGAAGTGACTGCTAATGGGAATAGTCTCCTTTTGGGGTGATGAATATGCCCTGGAACTAGAAAGAGCTGATTATTGCACAACATTGTGACTATACTAAATGCTACTGAATTGTACACTTTAAAATGTTAATGGTTAATTTTATGTTATGCGAATTTCACCTATTAAAAAAAAAAAAAGCATGGGCTGTAACAAAGCCTCCTGAGTTAAAGCCCAGTTTTGGTACATGATCTTGAGCAAACTTTGTGCCTGTTTCCTTAAAGGGGGAAATCTCTAAAAGAGGGGCTATTATAGTAGCCACTTGCAGGACTGTTGGGAGCATTAGATGAGTTAATGTCCCTACAAACTTAGGAAAGGTGTTGGCTTATGACATGACAGTAAATATGTGCCATGATTTCATCGCACAAACCCTACCTGCTATTATTCAGGCAACCAAGGCCAGGCAGGTTAGGGGTTTGTTCAAGTTCATACAGCATGTTCAAAAGCCAAGTCGGGGTTGGTACCCAGCTCTCTTGGACTCTAGATCCATGCTTCCCCTGATGACCACCCAATTTGATCCCTGACCAGGAATCTTGACCCCAAAGCCCCAATCTCTGACAGCAGCACAACTTCTTTCCAGTGCCCCCAAGCATGGTCTACCTACAAGGCAGAAACAAAAAAGCAACAACTGTTCTTGCTTCTTCCCAGCTGAAAGCCTTGGCCATCTTAGGGGGACTTTACCCACCAGCAATGACTCTGAGCCAGTGGAGAGCTTTCCCTTCTTGGTTCCCATAACCATCCAGTTCTAGTCACAGAATGTCCTGCCTTGATTTAATTTGGAAACAGAAGAAATCACCACTATCTTATTATAATCAGTAGGGTTACCCAGAGGATTCTGTCCCAGCAGGTAAGGAAGTGGACTCAGCTGTCCCCTTGGATCTTTGGTTCACTCTTTAGACTTCCCCCCAGTACGCACTCCCCTTTTCCCTGGTACAATGTAAGATCACAGGTTTTTTCTATATCTGGTTCAATTCTTACGTTTTCAAGAATAATCTAGCTTAATCACATTCCCCAACATCTGCCTTCCTTCTTTAAGTAGGGAGAAATGAGTCTATACCCACTTATGTCTAGAAATCCTTCCTGATTTCATTGTTTTCCTCAAACAGCATGGGAGTCCTAGGAAAAACCATGGGATGTTTGCCAAGAATTGGGCCCACTGGAAATTCAATATTGAATCAGATCATCACAAGCAGAACATTAGGAAAATCATCCCACAGGAAATGTTCAAATTCCAGGCTCTTACCTTCTGGACACAGAATAACCCAAGTAACCTGGCCTCCCCATGCCCTGCCTTCCCTCCCATATCAGATTCTACAGCCAACCCCAGCTTCCTCCAGGACTGTGAGGACTCTTCCAGGGAGCAGATCCAATCTGGCAGTTGTGAGATGCAATTAACCCTTCTGTTATGCCTACCAATGTTTGTACCTTGAGAAAACCAAGTCTGAATGAAGCCCCAGGGTAGCCACCCAGGGCAACAATCCTCCAGAAGAAGTAGGCCAACCAGAAGGATATTGGGGGAGGTCTTAAGATCACTTTGATACCCCTGGCAGTATCCATTCATAGAACTTATCAATACCTTCCCTCCTTCATTCCCAAGGTCGCTGGATTGAAGATCACGGAGTTATTCACAACATGATGTTTGACACAGAGACTAAATGGAAGTTCTCCTTCAAAACTACACAGAACAAGACTGAGTGGTGGGACAATGGTGTTCTCCCCCTCTGGATCACAGCCCAGAGACAGGTACTATCAGAAACCCTGGGTTGGCTTCCAGGACATCGCCTCTCTTTCCTAAGCATGTGGGATGGGGGTTAGAAGCTGTGACCTTGAGAAAGTGATTTAACTTCTCTAAACATGTTTCCCTAAATGTGTAATGGGAATAATGATAATGTGCTAGGTAACAGATTTGATGTAAGTATTAAATGAAATATGCATTTAGCCATTATCGATGGATGAGTCTCTATGAGGGCAGAGTCTGGCTTAATCATGGTTGTACCTCCAGGGTTCACCATAGGGTCTGAACTGAGCAGCTCTTTCACAAATATTTGTTTATACATTTGCCTCAGACTTAAGCATAAAAGCCCTTAAGAATGAAGTTGACCATTTAATGAATCTTCAGACCATGAAATGCTCTGAGAACATTCACTTGAAAGGATTCCAGTGGCCTTTTATTATTCCTTCAAAAAGGCAGAAATCAGAGCTTCAGGTTTAAGTCCCAGCCCCAAAGCTGCTGTCAGCTTTGTATTTTCTTTTCTATTATTTTTTAAAATTTTACTTATTTATTTGACAGAGAGAGAGACACAGTCAGCAAGAGAGGGAACACAAGCAGGGGGAGTGGAAGAGGAAGAAGCAGGCTCCCAGCAGAACAGGGAGCCTGACGTGGGACTCGATCCCAGGACCCCGGGATCACTCCCTGGGCCTAAGGCAGACACTTAACGACTGAGCCACCCAGGCGCCCAGCTTTGTATTTTCTTAATCAACTTTCACAGTCATCACTTCAGAGTAGAACCTTCTCCTTGTCTTCCCCAAGACACCAACCTTTGCTCCAAAGATCCCCTGGGCACTGGAGCTTCATCTCTGTGCTCCAACATACACTGGGTGTGTCATGCTGCAAGGTGGTGCTGCTGCAGCTCAGAATGCAGACTGTGGACTTAGACTCCTGGAGCAGAATCTGGCCAGCTCCACCTTTCTCCAGTTGCTTTACCTTGGGCAAAACACTCCTTTCTGTGCTTGATTTGCCTTACCCATAAAATGAGAATTATCAGAGTCCCTACTTCTTAACTGAGATAATGCATGTAACATGCTGAAACTAAATATTCAAAAACTATTAGTCTTTAAAGGAGACTGAATCATTTAGCACTTCAGCTAGTCACTACAGCTCTAAGTCAGAACTATTCAATGGAACTTTCTTTGATGATGGACATGTTCTGTGCACTGTCCAACATGGATACCACTAGCCACATGTGGTTATTGAGCCCTTGAAATGTGACTAGTGAGACTAAGGAACCAAAATTTTAATTGCATCTAATTTTTATTAATTTCAATTTAAATCTAAATACCACGTGTGGTTAAGGGCTACCATATTGGACAACATAACTTTAAATGAATCAGAGGGGTTGTCAATGACTCTACCTCAGCTTTGTTTTTCCCTTAACTGTTGGGCTCTAGATTCCTTCCTCTTCTGTCACATTATTTTTAACTTTGAGGCAGAAACCATGCAAATAAATTCTGTCCCCTCAAGGAAATAACATTCATAACACCTTCTATGTGCCTAGTACTGATTTAAGTGTTTTAAATTTATTAATTTATACCAGTTCTTAGGTGGGTGTTACTATCATGCCCACTTAACAGGTGAGTAAACTGAAGCACAGAGCAGTGCCATAACTTCTCAAAGTCACAAAGCAAGAGGCAAAGCTGAGATTTGAACTCACTCTGGGTTCAGTAACTTTTTTTTTAAGATTTTTATTTATTTTATTTATTTGACAGAGATAGAGACAGCCAGCGAGAGAGGGAACACAAGCAGGGGGAGTGGGAGAGGAAGAAGCAGGCTCCCAGCAGAGGAGCCTGGTGTGGGGCTCGATCCCAGAATGCCGGGATCACGCCCTGAGCCGAAGGCAGACGCTTAACCGCTGTGCCACCCAGGCGCCCTTGGGTTCAGTAACTCTTAACTCTTAACCATAACATAATATTTCTTCCCTGGCCAAAACATTTAGCTGTGGATTTCATAGTGAATCACGTATTTGCCTCGCTGCTAGGGAGGTCTGGGCAGTCTTCATTAATTCTCTGTTCAAAACCCAGGGCCTCTCTAGTCTCTTGCTACAGTATTTGTTCATTGGCATGAGGCTTCTGGTAGCATTCTTTCCTGTAGTTTTTCTTATTCATGGTTCTTGTCTCATTATCATTTATTTTCAGGACTTTGTTTCCTTCTGTTCAATTCATAATCAGAGTGTTCTTCCTCTTTGCTGAATTCATAAGTGGTTGTGCAAAAACAGGATCTGGTGCAGGGCCAGACGACTGACAAGATGCCATGCATTTGGCAAGTGAAAGTCAAGCTGGTATATCTCATTCTACCACTGACATCTCCTGCCATGGGACAGGGCCACTGGTCAGCTCCCCAAGGAGCTGGCAGGAAAGCTGCTGCAATCAGAGCAAACCTGTGGCCCCAGGTCAGCCCCCCCCAGTAACAGCATACCAACTGGCCCTAAATGTCATTCAGGGGCCCATCTATATTACCAGGCAGGACTATAGGGGAGTGGCCTGACCTGTATCCATCACTGGGAAAATCCATCCTTCTCCTGAGTCTCTTCCAGGAGGGCTTTGTGGAGATTGATGCATTCACCTTTAATGGGACTAAAATGTTTTCCTTCCATAACTCTAACACTGCCAGAGTCCATCAAGATATATAAGAATTGACATGCCTTGTGGATGATGCCTAAAAGATGGGATTCCTGGCCACCTTTGCATCCATTACTCACAGTCCAAGAACGTATCCACACTCCAGCAGGATTTCACTAATGGTCAGGGTATGAATGGAGGGGCTCCATTTAGAGCAAGCTCAGATTTTAAATGAGCATGCCTGATAACTGAACGTGATTAATGGCTGAAGTGGTTCACCAAGTTCAGAAGTCCTAATCCTCAGAGAAAGGCAGGCAGCCATGACTTCAAGACCTAGGAAAACCATGAAAACCTAGAGGCATGTTTCACCTCTCCATGAAGGAGCTATAGAGCGCATTAAGGAGTGAAATGGCAGGGGATGATCTGAGTGAGATCCTCATGGCTGCCAAGAGTCTGTATCAGGACCATGGTAGGCAACAACCAGGAGGGGATTTGGAGAGAGGGTGGGGAGGGCAGCTAAGGTTTTCACTGTAAGCCAAGTCTCCTAGACAATAGCTTCCAAACTTGGAAGAGCTACGAGCAAGATGGTGCCAGCTGCTTCTGCCTAGAGCATTAATAACAAGATCATTCATCCCAATATTGGCCCAAAACAAATCTTTATTATGCATCATGAAGGTTCTAAGAATAATAATCTGACCTCCAAAAGTGTGCGGGAGGGGGAGAAAACAGAATCTTGGCTGTCTGGCTCCTTCTGTTCAGTGACTCCTCTGGAGCACAGAAAAGCAATGAAAACACTCAGAATCAACCTTGACTTCTGAATTTCACATACATGGAACCTATCTCTTTCCACCAAATCACTTTCTAGAAGAAGGAACTAACTCTTTTCCCTAAATCACTCATATTCCCCAACAAAGCACAACCATGATGAAATGTTCAAGGGCCTTCCTAAAACGTGCACCTTGTGCCATTCACTCTGTCCTAAAGGAAGAGACAAGACAAAATGCAAAACCAAACTGAAACTTCTATTCTAATGATTAGTTCTGAGGAGTTTGATAAACTCTGTACAAAACCAAAGGATTTTGCCTATAGGAAGTACCAACTCTTGTTTTAAAAAAGCAACTTAAGAGTAATAGCCACATTGATGCAACACTACACTAAGGGAGAATAATGAACCTAATAAAACCAGCGATTTTCCAATTGCTATTGCTACTGGAAACACTGATTATGCTAATTAAAGGGTAGAATAGTAAATACCCACTCTTTTGCATCCAATTAAGTGCTCAGATTATTTCTCAGAAGTATTTGTTGAAAATAGCACTTTTGATTATCACGGGTCCCAAATAAACAGAGTCATGTGTGCGTGTGTGTGTGTGTGTGTACACACTCAAACATACATTTCTCTCTGAAGCTTGTTTCACGGAGCAGTATAACTCTTAAAATCCCTATGGGCCAAAGTGAAAAAAAATCAGAGTTTCCTAAGACTACAGCTTGAGATATCTTTAAAGAAGATATATGTTGAGAACACAGCACAAGAAGACAATTTCAAGCTGGGAACATCTGAGATTTCACATGCAAAACATCAAGAAGTCAACTGGATATGCAGAGCTGCCTAAGTCCCTCATAATGTCAATGTCCGTTTATTCTAGATAATAAAATAGCTAGTCAAACTATGTTCTACAAAATGTTGAAAGTTTTATCCTTCCAGCCAATTCCATACTTCAGAGCAAAGTCAATTTATATGTAAGTTAAACAAAGTACCATCGCTAAAAACTGAGAATTATGAGTAATGCCAATCAGAAATGCAATAAATAAATATTAGAGGATTTGCAAGTTAAAGCAACCATAGAAATTCTATTATCAGAAATGAAAATGTGTTGCCTGAAGAGATTACAAATAAGATGCTAGAACCCAACAAAGAAAGAGCTTCTGTAACTATTTCCATAAGTTAATCAGGAGTAAGGAATAGGATGGGCTTTGCACCCACAAAAGGAGATGTGATTCATGCATTCATTCAATATGCATTTAACCAACAATTACCACCTACTCTGAGCCAGGCCTGTTCTAGGTCCCAGGAAAAGAGTGGTCAATAAAATCAACAGCCCCTGATCTCATGGAACTCACATTCTAAGGGAGGGAAATAGACAGTAAACAAGAAACACATTAAGATAATTTCAGAATGGGTAAAGTGCTTTAGAGAATATAAAACTAAATCACATGATAGAAAATGAAGGCTGGAGGGCAGAGGGTACAATATTTCACCTATAGCAACGGATAGCAGAGCTTCTGGAGCCTTGCAAAGCATTTAGTATTAAGACTTCTATCTTGGGCTGCTTAGGTGGTTCCATCAGTTGAGCATCTACCATCGGCTCAGATCATGACCCCAGGGTCCTGGGATTGAGCCCTACCTTGGGCTCCCTGCTCAGCAGGGAGTCTGTTTCTCCCTCTTCCTCTGCCCCTCTGCCTGCTTGTGCTTGCTCTCTATCTCTATCTCTCTCTCTCAAATAAATAAAAATCTTAAAAAAAAGACTTCTATCTTATTTCAAGCTTCCAAAAAGCCGAGCCTGAGGCAGGGATTTGGTGCATATAAGGCCTTGAGGGAGAGCTCTCAGCAGATGGGAGTGAGGTAAACTGACAGGGCAGGGTTTGAAAGAAAGTAAGTGAGTTGTGGTTGCAGTTAGAGACCAGCTTCAGCTTAATCCCACAGAGAGCTCTGGAGCATGAACTGAACCCCCATGCTATCCCAACCTGAGGCAAGGAAGCTGGTCTTTTGTCCTCCCATCAGTGAATCACTGGCCATAGGCAGCTGGGAGTGAAGGAGCAGGATAGAATACCTTCCCAAGTGAGGCAAGTTTTGGCCACTTGGCTGAAGGTAATTTTCCAGAACATGGACCAGCTGAAGCGAATGTAAGTGCACTAGCCCCATAAGGGGATGTGGATAGAAAACCAACAGCATCCCCTACAACCTCCAAATTGCTTTCCTGCTTCTCTCTCTCAAACAGTACATTGGAAGTTTTGTCATTACTCTCAGTTATACTTTTCCGCTCATTTGTTAACCAAATAGCCACAACCCAGGTGCCATTATCCCAAAATTCTTCCTGGTCATTTATTCTCCACACCAAATCAACATAGTGACACCACCACCATCCTTGGTTCTACTAAAACCGATAAACTTTTATGTTTTTGAGGACATCCAAATCATGGGTGATAGAGGAAGTGTCACAGTACAGCCTTCAAGTTAATAGCTTTGCCGAGGCAAAGGAAAGTACTTGCTCCCCAAATAAGCAGGTCATTCATTCATTAAACCAAAAATTCATTGAGCCCCAACTGTGTGCCATGTCCTGGTTGCGGAGTTGCTTTGCAACAACAGGACTTATTTAGTGAGATGTGTCCATCTCATTGTTAACCCACTGGTGAGCACACATAAAATTATTTTTTTCCTAACAATTTTACCAAGCTTTGTCAACAACCACCTTTCTGCTGGAGAGATCACTTAAGAATTTTTGGCGGGGGGGGGCGCCTGGGTGGCACAGCGGTTAAGCGTCTGCCTTCGGCTCAGGGCGTGATCCCCGCGTTATGGGATCGAGCCCCACATCAGGCTCCTCCGCTATGACCCTGCTTCTTCCTCTCCCACTCCCCCTGCTTGTGTTCCCTCTCTCGCTGGCTGTCTCTATCATATAAATAAATAAAATCTTTAAAAAAAAAAAAAGAATTTTTTTTTTTTTACTTTGCAATCATGTGTGTTTTTAAAACAACCTCATTTCTGGTCCAAAACTTTCCTCTAGCCCTTACTCCTCCTCCCCAGAAGTCCCAAGACCAAATCTCATTGCCTCTGACGGTGACAGGGCCCAAGGCTGAACCAACTGCTGTGGCCAGCGGATGCAGTGTCCTCTGATTGGCCAGGCCACAACTACATCCCACCTCTGGAGCCTGATGTGAAAACAACACATCCCAAACCAGATGTGAAGCAAGGGCAGAGTCTCTAGGGGAAGTCAGGGTTCTCTGAACTAGTGGAGGGGGAATGGGTGCTGGGCGGGCAAAAATGTTAACTGTCCACTATACACATCGGGGAACTCTTTATGGTGGTTTGCTATATCTGGAGGCAAAGAAAAGAGTGCCTACCATATGCCAAAACACAGTCCCCAACAGTTTATCTTAAAGTTATCTGGCTTAATCCTCATAAAAATAACATCAACTTTTTGGCATTTTACATGTAGAAACACTGAAGCAATAAGAGATTAAAGAATGTATTCACCATCACCAACATAGAAAGTACCATTTTTCCTCCATTCCAGGAACTTTTTTTTCATTTTGCCATCTCTGAAGTTGGAATGCATCTTATAATCAGTGGAGTGTCATGGTTTAACTGGCAGCATTTTTCTTCTAGTACCACATAAAATAATAACATGTCTTGCAATCAATGGTGTTACAGATTCGATGATATCCTGGTGAAGCCAGGAATGAAGTCCAATCCCATCTGACTCCAAAGTTTACATGTTCTCTACGCCTCTTGACTAAGGGACATCAACATTCAGGCTTCACTTATTATGGAAAAGATATGAGAAACAGCGCTGATAGAATTTTCTTCTTGTGTTTGCAGGGGAGGAAGACGGCATCATTTCACTATCCTGGGGGAGGTGCAAAGTATCAAGGGGAGGCTGTCCAGCGGTCCCTGGTGGAGTCTTACACTCACCCAGACAGCAACGAGACAGAGTGGAGGGAGAACATCGATATTGTCATGAACTGGTTCACTAAGGAAGACTTTGATTTCGTGACTCTGTACTATGGAGAGCCAGATAACATGGGACACAAATTTGGGCCTGAGACAGAGAACAGAAGGGTGATCATTCAGCAAATCGACAGAACCATCGGCTACCTGGTGGATGCCATTGAGAGGCACGGCTTGACCAAGCACCTCAATGTCATCATCACATCAGACCATGGCATGACCACAGTAAAAAAGAAGCCCAACGTCACTGAGATCCTCTTGACTAACTACATCAAGTTCTGGGACTTGGTCAAGTTTGATATTGTGGACTATGGTGGCTTTGGGATGCTTCTGCCGAAACCGGGACAAGAGGAAGCTGTTTACCAAGCGCTGAAGAATGCACACCCTCATCTCAATGTGTACAAGAAGGAGGAATTCCCAGAACGTTTCCATTTTGCTAAACACAAGCGGGTCCTGCCAATCGTGATGTATGCCGACTCTGGTTATAACATCAATGGGGTGAGTTGATTCTAAAATGAATAAAGTCATCTTGGGTCTGAGAGACAGCCTCTAGAGAGAAACAGTTCTGAAAAAAATTAAAACATAAGTTGTAATCCACTAAGTGTTCCCCATCCCCAAACCCATATCCCACCCAACCAACCCTGTCCCATGTCACCACTATGCAATAATAATGACAAACATCCCTCCCTGACCAAGGCCCTGTCCAGAACTGTACTAAAATTTTAACATGAGTTATTTCATTTCTGTTTTCCCAGCCCCTAAAGATACTCTTATCTCCCCCATTTTAATGAGGAATAAACCAAAGCTAGAGAGAAGTGATTTGGATTAGAAGTATAAGGCTGAAGTTTGAACCCAAGCCTGTGTGCTTGATCATTATGCACAGATCACTAGTAGATTCACCAAAAAAAACCCACCTGCTGGTTCTTCTTTGCACATATCAAAAATAATAATGATAAGAATAATAAGTAACCCTGTTCACAAACAAAATTATACACAAATGCTCATAGCAGCATTATTCATAACCAAGAAGTAAAAACAACCCAATTGTCCATCAGTTGATAAATGGATGAATGAAATATGGTATATCCATACAATGGAATATTACGTTGCCATTAAAAGGAACAAAGTACTGATACATGTTATAACTTGAATGAACCTTGAGAACACTATGATCACTGAAAGAAATTAGATACAAAGGACTACATGTTGTATGATTCTATTTAAATGAAATGTTTAGAATAGGCAAATCTATAGAGACAGAACACAGATTGGTGGTTGTCTAGAGCAAGGGGAGATGTCGGTGGGGGGGAAGGGGAGTGACTGCTGAAAGATACAGGGTTTCTTTTTGGGGAGATGAATGTTCCAAAATTGATTGTTGTGATAGTTGCACAACTCTGAGAAAAATTTAAAAATCATCAGATTGTACATTTTAAATGGGTACATTGTATGGTACAAATTATATCTCAACAAAGCCGTTATGAAAAAATAAGCAAATCTAAAGAAGAAAATACCAAAATCAAGGCTAACTGTGAGACATAAGTGAGGTGGTCTGGTTTTTGTAAATTACCAACCAATAATTCATGGCAGAACAAAGCGTAGGTGATATCTAAACAGTACATGACAGAAGACCATCCCAGGTATAACTTGAAGAACGCTTGTCCTAGGCTACAAACAGGAGCTGAACATTATAAGCATGTCTGCAATCTATATACTCTTGTATTGCTACAAGTTCAGAGTATAACAGATATGGGAAAACTCATAAGGTTATTGTTTAATGTTGGTGGAAATAGTCACAGTAAAATGCAACAATTTATCGATATTTTGCAATCCCTCACACAAGCCAGAACACTGATAATGTGTGCCCAAAGCTAAGGTCTTGCCAAGGAGAGATTCAATAGTCACTGGCCTCTTTGTAAGCCTGGTTCATGACGTAACAAGTTGAGAGTGATATGAAGGGATTTAATGCAATAGTCACATTCCCAACATAACCAACCAGGTTTGAGGGAATAGGGAACCTTCTGAACTGACCGTTAGGCAGAAAATCCTTTGAGTCTCAGTGACTCTCACTGAGCTCACTTCTCAGATCCCCATCCACCTGCCTGCTTTGGTGTGCAGTGAAGTAGGTGTTACTCTTCTCTCTTCAGGATTAAGGAGCTTGCAAAGTACATGAGGCCATCACCAGAGGCACTATGTTTGAGCTTCTTAGTATTGTCAGTATTATCTTCTTGCTGTGTCCAATGGGTATGGTTTCTTTATTCTCTTTCTTAAAGATCTTTCATTCCTCCCTCTTCTCTTTGGCACTGCAGAGCAGTGTCCTTCCTTGTTATTTAAATTTTTAAAGATTTCCTGGATCTGACAAGCATGACAATAAGGGACAGTTTTCTTTCAGGGGATTGGAAACTAAAATGGCTTTTTTGTTATTATTTTTCAGCGACTTATAATATATTTCAACAAAGGAGATCATGGCTTTGATAATGTCCACATGGACATGAAGACTATCTTCAGAGCTTTTGGGCCAAATTTCAAGAAGAATCACCTAGCTGAGCCTTTTGACAGCATCCACATCTACCCACTCATGTGTAAGCTCCTGGCGGTTACCCCAGAACCCCACAATGGCTCCCTGGCAGTCACCCAGGAAATGCTTGTAAACTCATACGACCAGCAGCCAGGTGAGATACAAAAACAACCAACATAAAATTGATAGTGTGGTTTGTTCTGTCCTGAGAAAAGAATCAGAAAAGGAAGTGGGGGGTTGGTGGCAGAATCAAGCAGAATAATCCTGTTTCCCTGGCAGCTTCGGTGCCCCCAGTGCAAGATAGCAGCAGCTCTAAACAGATAACAGAGGAAGTAGGGAATTCCTCCACATGTTGGTGGCATTTCATATAATGCCTGTGGCAAAAGGAAGGCTCTCCATAGAAAACGTCAAGCAATAATCCTTCTGATCCTCAGAAATCACATGCAGTCTGCCCCCTGATGCCCCTTCTAGACACAGAAAAGCAGCCTTCCTTCAGCAACTCAGTCCTTGCTGGTGCCTGGAAGAAATCTGCTCACAGGGGAGGAATGAAGCCTCACCATTCCACTCACTGCTGAAAAAAGGGGGAAGGAGGTGGTTCCTGTAAATAAGTTTGCTAATTCTTAAGACTTCAAAATCTTAAATCTGGGTGATATAAAGAAAGAACGGAATTATCTCTGAGAATTCAGTTTGCAAACACTGGCCAGCTTTTGTTCTGCGGAGAGAGAACTAGACGCTGCTCAGTGATTTATTATACTTAAAACAACTATGCTCAATTAGAACGGAGTACAAAGGACACCCTTTTCCCTTCTTCTAAGCCACTGCCCACGATCTTCTTGAGAACTTACAAGAAGCAGGCCATTTTGTAGGAATCTAATTAAATGAATGACAATTCACCAAATTATTGAGGCTTCTTTTTTTTTTTTTTCAAGTTTTAGAGTTTTGCTTTAACTATTTGGTCCCTACCCCTGTCCCATAGCCCATTGGGAGCCTGGGGTAAGGTCTTTGACTGTCGTCAGTTATTGACAAGCAAAATGTCCTACCAACTGATTTTCAGTAAATTGGTTTTTAGCAAATTGGTCACTTGGCAAAGTGGTCATTAGGAAAATGGGTCATTTGGCGAATAGGTCGTTTAGTAAATCGGCTTTCAACGACTTGCCCTACAAGGTTTCTCTACAGTGAGCACTTTCTTGGGTTAAACGTACATTTCATTTTCATAATTAATAGTCACCAGAGCCTGGATGGAAAACTTCCCAGGGACCCAGGAGCAGCCAGAATAGCCTCTCAATAATCAGACTATTAAAATCCATCTGATATTTTATCAGGAGCAGAGACACAGAGGACATTGGCTCTCCAAAAGACAGCGTTTGGTCTCGCGATTGTCACAGGAGTTCTTGCAGTTCTGTTTGTTGCTAGTGTGACATACACAGCCATTCGTAGGAAAAAGAAGTGAGTGTTCTTTTGTTCTTTGCGTTTCCTGTGGTTAATCAGTGCACACTGTAATAATCCACTTCAACCACTTCCTGCATGCCAAAGGGGATCCAGCACTTTGAGAACCCAGCAACCAAGGCCAGCTTCATGACTTGTGACCTGAGCAATCATTCAAGGCCCAGGGCTCAGAAAAGCCCCCAACTTGGTTCAATAATCTACTGTCACCATTTCAGAATTCTTGATTTTTTTAACAAGGACCCTGCATTTTCATTTTGTACTGGGCCTCCCAAATGACATAACAGTTGTATTAGTTTTCCAGGTCTGCCATAACAAAGTACCACAAACTAGCTGGCTTAAGACAACAGATATTTATTGTCTCGCAGACCTGGAGGGTGAAAGGCCAAAATCCAGGTGTTGGCAGGGCCAGGCTCCCTCTGAAACCTGTAGGGCAGAATCTTTCCTTGCCTCTTCTAGCTTCTGGTGGGTAAGGTCTTTGACTGTGGTTGCTGGCAATCCTTGGTATTCCTTGGTTTATAGATGCATCATTCCAGTCTCTGCCTCCATCAACACATGGCCAACTTCTCCCTGTGTCTCTGTCTTTACATGGTGTTCTCTTCTCTTATATGGACACCAGTCATGGTATTTAGGGCCCTCTGTAGCCAGGATGACCTGATCTTAATTATATCAGCAGACTCTATTTCCTTTTTTTTTTTAAGATTTTATTTATTTATTCAATAGAGATAGAGACAGCCAGCGAGAGAGGGAACACAAGCAGGGGGAGTGGGAGAGGAAGAAGCAGGCTCATAGTGGAGGAACCTGATGTGGGGCTCGATCGCACAACGCCGGGATCACGCCCTGAGCCGAAGGCAGACGCTTAACCGCTACGCCACCCAGGCACCCCAGCAGACTCTATTTCCAAATAAGGTCACCAGTACCATAAGGTCCTAAGTACCAGGGGTTAGGACTTTCAAATTATTTTCCGGGGGGGGGGGGCACAATCTAATTCATAACACTGGTTCTGCCACCAACAAAGCATTATAGAGCCCTGGTGCATCTCTTTCTACATCTCAAGAATTACAATAATTAGACTGAGCCTCCTGCATTCCTTATTATACCCAACCCTGACCATTCTTCTGCTTTAACATAGCTCCTATCTCAACAGGACAGGAGCCTCCTGAACACTATAAACAGCCTAAGGAAAGTCAGAACTTTACTTAACCTTAACTCCATTACAAAGCCCACATTTAATGTAATTTATATTTGAACTATAAAAATTTCCTATAAGTTGAAACATGACCTATAAAAGTCTCTGCACCCTGAAGCAACATTTTAAAAAGAAATCAATTGGTCTTTTTCTACAGAAACCATTAGCTATAGGAAAGATAAAGGAAAAACTTCAAGGTACTGATTAAACTACCATACCCACAGCATAATTTCTAAAGAGCAACCATTCTATACAGTTAAAATGTATTAGGTGGTGGTGGTGGTGGTGGTGGTTGTTAAAAGCCTCAAATCCAGAAGCCGAATCTTTAATATAGCATGTGTATATACACATCCCCTCTTGCTGCTGTCAGGGGCCGTGGGATGTGTCCTAAAGCTTCTCTTCATATAAACACCCCCTGGAATTTTTAGTTTTTGTTTTTAGTTAAACGGCAGTCCTAATCTTCACTTACGCCTGAACACACACCTATGAGGTCCCTGGGATGTTAAAAATGCCTTCAGTGCCTTGATTCTTCCAGATTCAGATCTGAAATATATGACTTTATGACCTTTGTCCCTCCCAAGAGCCCACACACCAAAGTAATCTTCTGTGTGCAAGTCAGTGTTATGGCCCACTTGGGGTCCTTTCCCAATCTACATCCCATCTATGGCATCAGGAAAGCCTGAACCAGCCTAGATTTATTAATATCTTAGTATAACATCATACAGTATTACTTATGGCATTGACTGTACATGCCCTTTTGCTCCTCAGAAGAAAGGCAATTAATAGCTATTATATGTGTTAACAGAACAGGCCTAGTATTTATGAGTTTGACCCTTTCCTATTGGTTTTCATTGTCTATTGCAGGCAGAGAGCTGATCAAAACAGCCAAAGTGGACCAATCCACCTGGCCCAGTTCTGAAACATCATTCCCTTAGGACCAAGACTCAGCTGTGGTTGAGACTCATTGTTATATCTCAGGTGATTCTACCTCAGGATATTGTGACTAAGAGGATTTCTGCAACATCACACCCAGAAACCCCTAATTCTGTGTAAAAACAGCAGTAATCACAGTCCACCCTCTTTATTTAAATCAACAGTGTCAAGGGAATAAAAGACAAATCATTCTTATGTTGGATCCTGAGCTCACTTGGTGCTGGTGTTAGAACAACAGGTATGAGAATAAATGCATTCAGTTAGAATTAATTCTCCTCTCTTGTTCTCATACCTGAGCAGAGCTCAGTGTTTCTCATCTGAAAGGGGTAATAAGATTTAATCTGCCCCCTCATCTACCTCCTGCAAGTATATTTAGCAAATTAGCTCTGGACTTTTCCAAATGGAGTTTTATGAGAGATGTGCTAAAGTAAACGTTAGACGTTGAACACAGCTCAAATTCCAGAGGCAGCACCAGTGGGTTGCTGTCTGTCCTGCTTTTCACTCGAGATACAATAATGGCTAACCGAAATAATTTTTTTTCTTTTCTTCCCCATCCCCACCACCCCCAGCAGCCCTCTTACTCTCCTTTCACATTCCTTTCCCTACAAAGTCAAACTTTTACTGTAAGTCCTCCTAGTTCCGGGAGCTCACCTGCACGGCAGGTATTGCCACGTACGTCTACACATATCTGTCTGATCATTGGTTCTGTGCCTACTTCCGCGCAAACCCCTGAGCCCCTGAAGGGCAGAGACCACTCCTGGTTTTCCTCACGTTTGCATCCCCAGCGCCTGACAGCACTGGGCACGCAGTAGGTGCTTAATGTGTCTGAAGTGTCTGAAGGCAAGATTGGATGGGTTAGGGGCAGACCCAAAGGCCTGGGCCTGAGTGGAGGGTCCTGCCTCTGTTGAGGAGGTCATGGAGAGGACGTGACCTCAGGCTGACCCCGCCAAGCTCGTCGCCCCCCCTCCCCCGCCCTGGAACGCACCTCAGTGCACGGCTCCCAGGGCGGAGGCCGTTCGAGGTCGCCGCCCTGACAGAACACCGCGCTGTGGAGAGCATGCGGACCGCAGAGGGGACTAAACCCCACGACGGCCACCAAGGCCTCCACGGCCTCCACCAGACCGTTTAAGATTCTGACAGGGGGGCGCACCTCACAGCCCTCCACTCATCTTGCTGCGCCCTGGTGGGTCAGGTCTGAGAACCTACGTTCCCTCGCCCATTAACCGCGCCACCTACCCACCCGGAAAGGCGAACCCGCACCTTGACTTGAAGGGGCGGCGAAGGCCTGAGGCGTCCAGCCCCGGGGCCCGAGGACACAGCCTTGGAACGTGAGGGCAGTCAGGCTCCTGCGCTCTCTCCTTTCCTCCCAGGAGCTCAACAGGGACGGCGCTACGCGTCCATCCTCTCAGCCCCCGCCAAAAAGACCCTCGTGAAGGCGCGGGAACAGCGAGAATGATTACCTTGCCCTTCGCCTAACTGGAAGCTACCAGAGAGCCCTCGCCTCCAGCTCTCCCTTGGCGCCAAAGCCCTGACTCCGCCCCCAAGCCTCAGGCCCCGCCCCGAGCCAACCCTGGCCCCGCCTCTCACACGCTCAGCAGCACCTGGCCCCGCCCCCAACCCCGCGCACGGCCTCAGCCCCGCCTGAAGTCATCCGGGCCCCGCCCCTCTGCCGCCCTGTCTCCCGGGCAACGCCGTGGCCCTGCCCTGCCCCGCCATGGCGTCCGAGGAGAGCGCGGACGCCGCGCGCCTGCTACCGAGTTTCGAGCGCCGCTTCCTGGCAGCGCGCACACTGCGCTCCTTCCCCTGGCAGGTGGGAGGCCGGTCGCGCGGAGAGCGGGGTGGGGGGCGGCTGTGACGGGGTGGGAGAGGGGCGGGCTCCGGCGCCCGTCTACTTCCCCTCGCCACGTGATGTTGTCGGTTCCCTCACGTGACGGGGCCGCGCGTCCGGTCCTTGTCCCCGGGACTCCGCCGGGGACACGCGGGCTGGCGGCGGGCAGCAGGCGGCCACCTGCGCGCGCTTGGGGAGCCCAGCCTGCACTCGGCCTTCCGCTCCCTCCTGGCCCTTCTCGCCCTCGGCTGCCTTTGCACACTGAGTCCACGAATTCAAGGAATGCGGGGTTTCCTCCCAACTCCCTTTGTCCCTCGGGTGCTAGGTCAGGGACAATTCACGATAAATTTCATTACTTTTTTTGTTTAGCCAGTTGTTAATCTAGCCATGGCTGCCTGCCCATTTAAACAGTCAACGTCCTCAGGACACTGGAAGACCAGTTGCCATGAGCGCAGTGACCAAGTCACAGACACCACACGCCCCTCCCCTCGATGTTCTCATCTGTACCATCAGCATTGGACAAAATCCTCTCAGAGGCAGTTTGAGGCTCTTATGCCTGTAGTGGAAGAGACAGGGAGGTACAAAACAAGCCAGAAGACAGACGAAGGCAGTCTCACCCCCCCTGCCCTGGAGACCTGCCCTTCTTGCACAGGCAAATGACCATGGCAGCAGCTTCCTTCTGCCAATGCAGGGGCTCTAATGATGCTGCCTCCTTCATAATTCATGTGCGGTGAGCTCACTGGGATGACTCAGATTGGGTACATATTCCTCCCCCAAGTCTGCCCCATCTTAAGGGGTGGTGGTTAGTCATTTGTGTCTCATTGACCTAACCCATTTAGCATTCTGAGAGATCTTTCTGATCAGAAAGGAATATGTTCATTTTTTAGCCCAAAATGTAAACCTTCATAACAGCATCTATGGGTCCCAATTCAAGATCAACTATAATTATTCACATGAAATGAGTACTTACTCTGTACCAGGCCCATAATAAATGCTTACGTAGAGTGGCCCACAACAGTCATGCAGTGGGTACTATTATTACCATTCACATTTGACCGGAAAGATTGCTTGATTAGTGAAGAAGTAGAGTGCAACAGTGGGTAGCTCGGGCCTGGGATCCAGCCTGCCTGTTTTGAATCCTGGTCAAATCCCATACAAGCCGTGTGACCTTGGGCAGGTGACTACAACTCTCCTATACCTTAGTTTTCTCATGAAGTGGGGGATATGATGGTGCTGCTGTCAGAATTACAGAAGATTGAAGGACCTGAGGCAGTGCCTAACTCATGGTAAGTCCATCATGAAATATTTACTGAATGCCTTCCATGAGCCAGGCACCAGGAATCAACGGTACATATTACAGATGAGGCCCTGCTTGGATGGGAGAGCCAGAGATAAACAGGTAAATGAGTAAGCAAGAAAACACCAGAAGATGACAGTGGCTGTAAAGTCAATAAAACAGGGAAATGTATCATCAAAGTAGGGGAGTCAGGAAGGCCTCCCCCAAGAGGTGACATTTGAGCCAGACCCTGAAAAGTAAAGCAGCCAGCTGTGGGAAGGCCCTTCCAATGAGAACAGGCTGCTGCAGTTGAGGAATGGCAAGGAGGCCAGGGGTGGTGGCAGACAAGGTCAGAGAGAGGGGCTAGGCCAGAGCTTAAAGGCCTTTTAGAGCCTAACTCACTGTGGAGAAATGAAGTGATTTGCCTGATATCACATGCCAGCCAGGACCAGTCTGCCTACTTCTAGAGCCTGGCCTCACTTCTGGGCTGGAGTTCCTGTCAGAGAGGACAGCATAACCTGGCCTGGCCTGGCCTATATGTCCATTTTAACTCAAGCTATCAAGTCCAAGGTGAGCCCATCAGGTGTCAATGTCATGGCTCCTCCTGTAATTCCCAGTTGAGCATTTCAGCCACAGAGCTGCTCTGTGACCTGGGTGAACCTAAGCAGCCAGGGCTAATGCAAACCAAGAGTCTGTCTTCTCATGTTCTTTCTTTGAGTCATCCAGGTGTAACCCAGGACTTCTCAAGTTCAGGCTTTCAGCCGGCCTGTGGCTTCCTCTTCCAATTGGCCCCAGGTCCCTAGGGAGAGATCGCTTAGCACTTTACTAACATGTCCTATTACATGTTTAATGTTCCCATGAAAATGCCCTTGAGATTTCTCTCTCTCTCCCCTCTGCTCTCTCTCTCTGAATAGAGCCTAGAAGAGAAATTAAGGGACTCATCAGGTCCTGAGCTGCTGCTGAATATTTTGCAGAAGGTAAGAATCAGAATCACTGGGTCGCATCACCATCCTCCTGACTTGCCCATGAAGACATGACAGAAACACAGTGGGCGCACTCGTATCCTTTAAAAAGAAAGACACTGTATTTGGGTGGCAGCACCTCAGGCAGCTCTGGCTCTGTTGTTTTCTTAGATGAAGACATTAAAATATACAAAAATCTGCATGAGAGGAGGGAATCTGGGAGATGTTTTTGAAAGCATCCACAATGAAAACCAAGATGACAGCTATGGGAACATCTTCTAGCATTTGGTAGCTGCTCAAAGATTTTCTTCTTTACATTTACATTTAAGGAAAAAATAAGGAGGCAAGTCTTCCCCACTTGTGTCTCTTCTACGTGTAGATATGCCCTGCTTTTCTGAGATAGGGTTTGAATTCTAAGGTACATCTGGGCAAGGGTAGAGGTAAGACCACCACTCTGCCTGGCCTTGCCCCACCCTGACCCTAGCCATGTGGATCAAGTGGAGATCACATTGCATCCTGGCTGTGAACCCTCTTAAGGATTGTGAAACCTTCTGAAAACCCAAAGCTCTGGACTCTCCTGTTCTCACCCCACCCCCATAAAAAAGAGGACCAGAAGAATACATTTGGTGTACAAATTCAGGGAGTTATAGACACCCCTCCAACCGCCAAGCCCATTCAAGGAGCCTAGATTAAGAATTCCTGTGTGAGGGGCGCCTGGGTGGCACAGCGGTTAAGCGTCTGCCTTCAGCTCAGGGCGTGATCCTGGCGTTCTGGGATCGAGCCCCACATCAGGCTCCTCCGCTATGAGCCTGCTTCTTCCTCTCCCACTCCCCCTGCTTGTGTTCCCTCTCTCGCTGGCTGTCTCTATCTCTGTCCAATAAATAAAATCTTTAAAAAAAAAAAAAAAAGAATTCCTGTGTGGAAGGTGAACCAGGATTGTCTGACCACCCCATGTGGAAGATGCAGCCATGGCTAGGGCAACCAAGTCATGCAGGACTGTGAGCTCAGAGATTCTGAGGTCCTTGTGGGGCAGCCCACTCTGATTTTCACCCTGAGGCTAAAACCTAACACCAGCCAACTAGAAAGCCCCTAAAGGGTTGTGTGGATGTTTTGTTGCCCTTGAGTAAAATCATGTCAGTCCACATGACCTGGCCCCTACTCTCTCTGGCCCTGTTGCCCTGCCCTCCTTCCCAAAATGTCAGGCCATGCCTGCCTCTGAGCCTCCAAAGACTGTCCCCTCTTTGCTTCTCTAGACATCAGCTGAAGTGTCACCCCTGAGAGTGCCCTTCCCCTCCACCACATTCCAGGCAGAGCACCCATCTTCCTCTGTCCCAGCCATCATAGCACTCATCCTCAGCCTGGTGTGTGAGCTCCAGGAGAGCAAAAACAGTCTGCCTGTTCCCACTGTTTGGGCTCTCACCTTTTCCACAGAGCCAGACAATCCCACAGTTGTCCCCACTAAAAACTAGTTCATGCTGCCTGCCCTGGGAAGGGGTGGCACAGCCCATTCAAACTGCTATAACAAAATGCCATTGACTGGGTGACTTGTAAACAACAGCAATTTATTTATCACAGTTCTAGAGGCTGGGAAGGCCAAGATCAAGGTGCCTGAAGACTTGGTGTCTGGTAGGGGCCCACTTCTTGGTCACAGACAGCTCTGTCCTCACTGTGGAAGGGCCGGGGGAACTCTCTGGGGTCTCTTATAAGGGCACTAATCCCATTCATGGGAGCTTCACCTTCATGACCTAATCACTCCCAAAGGCCCTGCCTTCTAATACTATCACATTGGGGTTTAGACTTCAACATATGAACTCGGGGGACACAACAGTCTATAGCAGGGTGTTAGCTTGGGTCCATGTGTTCGATGTTCTGCCCTGAATGTTCTGTCAGCCTATGTCACTGTAGTGGAGAAATTTTTTTAGGAAAGGAATTGTATCTTAAGACTTACTGTTTCGGATGCATGAGGGTCACCTGAACCCAGAACCCTTCTGTCTGTACACATCTTTTCTGAGGGATTGAGTAACGGCGGTTGCCCTGTATTCACTTGAAGCTCATGGGAGACTCACGTCAGGGTCTTTCCAGCAACTCACATTGTGTCCTTTGTCACAGACTGTGAAACATCCTCTGTGTGTGAAGCATCCGCCATCAGTGAAGTATGCCCGGTGCTTTCTCTCGGAGCTCATCAGAAAGGTCAGTAATGGGCACTGTCTAGTAGCCAGACAGCACCGGGGACTTGGCTGGCTCTCCGGAAGTAGACTCTGCCTTGCTTTGCCTGTTGGAGCGTGGATTTGACCCATGCCATTTACCTGCTCTGCACACCCCAGTATGTCAGGGCGCTCCCTATGTAACTGTTCCTGGCTGGGTTCAACCAGTCAAAGGCTACAGGCAGCCAGGAGGAAGAAAGGCCAGGGTATCTCTCCCTCTGTGCTTCAAGAGGTCTCTAGCAGCAGCTGCATTTCCTCTGTGGTCCCAGTTCCCCCCACCTTTCTCCACCAACCCGCTAGCCCACAGGGTCTTGACCTGTTCCTGCTGTTGCCAATCTCTGGATTGCCACACTGCCCTTTATTGGGTGTTTTAGGTCTTGCAATACCTTTGTAATTAGCTCCCTTTACCCTCTTCGCCCCAATGAACTACCTCATGTGGGCTCTTTTCCTGACTGATACAGGATGTATTTTAAAAATGAGCCCAAGCTTGCTGGGTTTCAGATTAGACTGTACCTCAGAGAGGTGATTCCTTAGTGATCAGCATCAGACCTGCTGTGTTCAGCCACTGAATGCACAGGCCATGTCTCACCCAAGCTTAGCACGTGAAACAATCCTGGCTTCTCCGTTGCTTCCCCACCTGATTCTTACCAACATGTGCATCCAGTCCTGGCCCACAGGTCTCCCCAGAACCACCAGAAGCACGGCCACCCTGCTGCTGCCCCTGTGAGGTGCATGACAGAGGCTTGCCCAATGATGAAGCCAACCACACCATGTGGAGTGCCCGTCCTTGTGGCTTTTGCCCGGGCTTACTGAAAAGCACCAGTTGTTTGATCCATCCACGGCATCATGATGGAAGGGCAGAACTCTCTGTCACCGTCATATGACAGCTCATGCAGTCCCATTTCTGCTGCCCTAGACTACACCTCACCCTCACCCTCTCTACACCAAGATGCCCTCCAGCTCCCCTGCCAAATGAACTTTTTATATGCCAGGTGGTTTGGATTAAGTCAATCCATCCCAAATCTCCCATTCACATTTGGTAAAAATCTTCCAGCCTTTTTAGCACGTCAGAGTGAAAGCGAACACATGGAACCTTTTTTTGATTCCTGAGGGTCAACTTAAACATTTTGGCTGAAACTCTTGCTCTGCCCACCCCCAGCACGAGGCCGTCCACACGGAGCCTTTGGACGAGCTGTACGAGGCGTTGGCAGAGGTCCTGATGGCTGAGGAGCCCACCCAGTGTCACCGGAGCTATCTGCTGGTAGGAGACAGGCATCCTCCCCGCACGATCCAGACATCCACCCCTGCACAAAGTTGAAACTCAGACTCCAGTCAGCCTCAAGTGGGTGCAAATCCTGACCCATCAGCTCTGAGGTCTTAGAGGAAGTCAGTTAACCACCTCAGCCTTGGTTTCCCCTTCAGTAAACCAAGCATTTCAACACAATAGTGCCTATTTTATGAGGTTGCTGGGGGTTAAGTCAGGTAATGCACATAATTGCATAGTAGAGACCTGGTGCTCAGTCCTTAGTAAATACTTGATGGATGGGTGTTACAAGAGAGCAGTCTCTGTCAGCTGCCCACTGCCACCATCCTCACTGGCCTGGGAAATCCCACGGCCCTTGGACTGGTCTTCCAGCTTCTTGGCCCACAAAAAAATCCATTCAGCACACAACAGTTAGAGGGATCTTGGGTTTTGTTTCTGACCTTTTATTATAAAATAAAACATAGATATAGGAAGCCACACACAAAAAAATGTACAGCTTACCGAATTGTTGCAAGGTGGCCACCATGGTAACCACTACTCCAGTCAAGGGACAGAACTTTGGCAGCCGGCCCACAAGCCCTCCATCCCTGCGAAAGTAACCGCCAATGCCTTTGGAGTAGTCACTCTGTGGTTTTCTCCCGCCCATGTGCACCTCTGGACACCAGCCTTTTGTCTGGCCCATCAACTTGGTCTGGTTTGAAGTCTCCCTCCAGCTATTTCTTCCCTGGCAGTGCCTGTGTTGCTTTCCACAGGCTGGATTCAGTCCCCTGTGTCTGGTGCTGCTCAACTGGTTTTTCCATCCTCTTTCCTGCTAACTGGGTGGCTGGATTCAGAGGCTCAGACATACATCTGCTTGATCCCTTTGGCAAGAATACGACATGAGGCTGTAGGAGGCACATCCTATCTGTTATGATAGCAGTTATGGATGCTCAAAGCTTATTTTCTTTAATTCATTAGAGAATACAAAAGGGTGGTTTTCTAATTCTGTCACTTTGTTTTCATTCATTGGCTAGAGAAATTTTATGAGATGCCTCCCTTTATCCACTGTTTGGTTACCCACTGATTGAGCCCATAGAGGAAAAGCAGGCTACAGATTTGATGCTTTGTCAACACGGTAAATTGGTTTCTTACCGTACCCAGAAGGGATACAGTCCATTGCAAACTGTGTCCTTATCAAAGCTCAAAATGTGCCCTTTTCTCTCTCCTTGAATTTTTTACATATGTTCCTCCATCTTCCTTGGCATGAAGTGTTGCTGTGGAAAAGCTTGGTAATAACCTAATATTCTTTCCTGTGTGTGCCCCGTGCCCTTTACTCTTAAATGGCCAAAGGACTTTTCCCTTTAAAGTCCAGAACTTTACTAGAATATATCTTGAGGTTGATTGCTCTGGTCAGTGATCTCCGATGCATTGTGTACTCCTTCAATGTTTATTTCAAATCTTTTTGTTTTTTCAGGAATGTTTTCCTGAATTACAATTTTTAGTATTTGTTCTTTGCTTTCATTTTCTGTAGCAAAGTACCTAAAAATGGGCATCTTAAACAACAGAAATTTATCATCTCACAGTTCAGGAGGCCAGAGGTCCAAAATCAGGATATTGGCCGGGCTGGTTCCTTCTGAGGGCCGTGAGGAAAGGATGTGCTCCCAGCCTCTCTCCCTGGCTGTCAACGGCTGTCTTCTCCTTGTGTCTTCACATCATCTTCCCTCTGTGCCTGTGTCCTATTATCTTCTTACAAGAATATCAGTCTTACTGGGTTAGGGCCCACCTAATGACCTCATCTCAACTTGATTCCCTCTGAAAAGACCCTATCTCCAAATAAGGTCCCCATCCTGAGGTGCTGGGGGTTAGGACTTCACCATATGAGTTTGGGGGGAGGGCACAGTCAGCCCCTAACAATCTCTTTAATTTCTTTTTGATGTTTTAAATTTCACTCTTTTCACCTCCTGATTCTCTAATGGGTTGATCTGTTTTTTTGGTTTGTTTTCATTCTCATGTTCCTCTCATATACCTTGATGTCTGAAATGTTTTCTGTTCTTGTCACACATTTCATAGTGTTTCTGGGTGCCATTAGGTCTCACCTCGGGTCCCTCACACCCCCGATGACTAGAGCAGCAAGTTCTCTCCTCCATGGGCTGTGGTTCACAGCTGGCACCTGCATTTCCAGTGAACACTTGACTACTGGGGTTCTGTCCTCAGGACTGTTGTGTGCCCCATTGCTCAGACACATGGAACACACAGGTCTTGTGTCTATTGGTGGTTTGCCCCCACTTGTTGATATTTTGGTTCCACCTGGTTTTGTTTAATGTTGTCCATATCTCCCTACTCTGTCTATTTGTATGTAGGGATTAAGGAAAATTCAAAACTATACTCCCAGAACCCCCAGAGTGCTCCCCTTGATATAAGAGATAAATCAGAGCATGTCACTCGACCACCCAGAACCTGCCAGTGGCTTCCCTTCATACTCAGACTCAAATCCTAGTTTCTCACATGGCCTGCCAGGCCCTGTGTGCCCTGCCCTAGCCTACCTTCTCATCTAATTCCTCTTGCTCTCCCTGTGCTCCAGACCCCTGGCATTCTTTGCCTTCCTTGAACTCACCAACTGAAATGCTGCCTCAGGGCCTTTGCAACTGCTTTGCCTGGAATGCTCCTCCTAGAACTTCACGTGCCTCACTTCTACTTTATACTGACATCCCAGGTCACATGACACCTCCTCAAAGAGGCTGTCTGTGACCAATCTATCTGGAATAGACCCCCAGTCTCTGTTATCAGGTATACCTTTTTATTTTCTTCATAGCACTGAAAAACTGAGAAATCACTTTGTCTAATATGGTTTTCTCCCCCATTGGCATGGAAGTTCCATAAGAACAGGGAATGACTTCATCTTGTCATATCTGAATCCGCAGCACCATAGTAGGTGCTCAGGAAAAATGTGTGGATGAATGAATGAACAAATTACTGCTCACAGTACTCCAGAGACCGGGGTCTCCTATATGAGTTTTGTGAGCTCAGAGATTGCCAGAAACCACCCCCGGGTGACAGCGTGTTGGAAGTGCCATGCTCAGAAGCCCCGCTTTGGAGAACACATTTCAGGACCGCCTCTTCCATGAAGCACTTGCCAGCAAACCACCTGCTTTGAGGGCAACAGGAAAGTGTAAAGGCCAGAGAATTCCCAAGACCCAAATCAGAGGTTGAATTGAGGAAGGCCCCACACACTGAGATTTTTCACATATAGCTCATGATGCCAGGGAGTTATGACTTTTTGTTGTTGTTAATAATTACAGAATCACAGAAATTGCAAAAACAGTACAGAGAGGTGCCCTTTGTCCAGATTCCCCCATTGGAAACATGGGACCTAACTTGTATGGCATCACAACCAGGACACGGGTGTACACATGGTGCCTGTGTCGGTGTACCACATTTATCACACGTGCAGGTCCGTGTGGGCACCACCACAATCAAGATACTGACCTACTCTGTCCCTCGGGCCTCCCCTGTCCCTGGTCCCCACCAACCCCACCCTGGCAGCCACTGATCTGTTCTCCCTCTCCACAATCCTGTCATTTTGAGAAGGTCAGATGGATGGAATCACACAGTGTGTGGCCTTCTGAGATTGGCTTCCTTTGTGCAGCATTAATACCCTAGAGACCCATCCAGGTGGCGCGTACAGTGATAACCTGTTCCTTTCCATTGCTGTGTAGCTGTGGCAGAATGTTCCACAGTCTTATCTAGCCATCCACCTATTGTGATGTTTTCCTTTTTTAAATCAGCTCCTTGTCCCCTGGTAGCTGGATTAATTCTCTCCCTGTCTTGGCTCAGCCTTCTGGAGACTCGGTCACACTCTCTGAGAGCACAGCCATCATTTCCCATGGCACCACTGGCCTGGTCACGTGGGACGCCGCGCTCTACCTCGCAGAATGGGCCATAGAGAACCCGGCGGCCTTTGCTCACAGGTGACCTCAGCGTGCAGGGCAGGGCAGGGAGGCTGGTTTTCCCCAGCATGGTCACAGACACAGGCCCCCTTCTCCCACCCAGGACTGTTTTAGAGCTCGGCTGCGGAGCTGGCCTCACGGGCCTGGCCATTTGCAAGATGTGCTGTCCCAGTGCATATGTCTTCAGTGACTGTCACACCTGTGTCCTTGAGCAGCTCCGAGGAAACATCCTTCTCAATGGCCTCTCGTTGGAACCAGATACCGCTGACCCTGCAAGGCACCCAGGACGTAATGCCTACAACTCACAGAGCCCCCGGGTGATTGTGGCCCAGCTGGACTGGGACGTTGTGACGGCCCCTGAGCTCGCTGCCTTCCGGCCAGACGTAATCATAGCAGCAGGTACTGCTCCCCACCCCGGGGCGACTGGAACAGCTCCACCCAGCTCTCAGCTCTAGGAAGGGGACAGTGCACACTGCCAGGGCAGAGGAATGATGAGATTTCTAGAAGGGCCGTGGTGGGCCTTCAGGGTGACGTCAAACTACAGGGCATGCCTCTTCGATGCCCTAAAGTCACAGCCCTCCCATTTAACACAGTGGTCACATATACTGCTGTTAAAATGATTCCATCAGATAAATGAACCCAGCTTTTCTGAGCAGAGCCTGAGATGGAGAGAACAGGCCCCAGGGCACCAAAGCCATCTGACCTATTAGCCAAGCTGCAGCTGAGCAGAGAGAGATTTTTATGTCCCTCTCTAGAACCTGAATGAAATGGCCAGAGCAGCCCCATGAACCAAGGGAGCTGAACGCCAGCCCCACCTCCACCACCACCCAGTCTTCGGATGTGGGACAAAAACAGCCTTGGCAGCCCTGTCTTTTCGGGGCTGTGAGGAACAAGCATGATTCTCCCAGGACCATGTCTGATCCCTATGCATGTCACAGACACCCAGCCCTGGGCCAGACCTAGGGTCAAAACACAATGGTGTCCAAGTCCGAGAAAGAGCTATGAATACCCACACCCTCTGAGCTCTGCTTCTATCTCTGCACATGGCTCTGTTGTCTGATTCTACACATCTGACCCCAAGGGCTCTGCCTGTACGTCTCTGTCCTAGGTCCATGCCCTCATGTCTTTCAGAGATGAGCCCCACAGGGAAGGGACCAGCCACTTCAAGTGCAAGGATGGGGTCCTTGAGACAAGGGGTGTTTGGCCAACAGCCCCCTTGTGCTCCACCAAGCTCACCCAGTCCCTGTCCAGCTAACAGTGCTGTGCCTCTGATCCTGGACCGCAGCCCTGAGACCCACAGGCCCACGGTGGCCAGAACCCAGAGCCTGAGCAGCACCCTCCCATGTAAGCACACTGAAGGGAGCGAGTTTGTCCCCCCACCCCCCAGTGCAGCTCACAAAGCAGCAGGCTGCTGGAAGCAAGAAGTCTGAGACAGAGCTGGTTGGGGTTTGTTTCATTAAGCATCTTCTAAATAGACCATAGGCAAAGAATCGATTTTTTTTTTAAAGAACACCGGTCCTGGATATTTTCTATTTCTTACAGGGTCTTTCAGCAGCTTTTTTTCTCCTCAGAGTTTTCCTTTTTAACCACATCGTCTTCTTTGTGTCCAATAGCATGAGTCTAATAAAGCTGCTGGTTTCCAGGCCCCAGCCCTGCTGCTGAGGTCAGCACAACCAGGCACCCTCTTTTCTGGATCCTGAATCCTAAAGTGAGCCCCTTTCAATAACCTGAGGATTTTCATTGCAGATGTGCTGTATTGCCCAGAAACTGTCCTCTCCCTGGTCAGAGTCCTACAGAGGCTCTCTGCTAGCCTGAAGGACCAGCAGGCTCCTGATGCCTACATTGCCTTCACCGTCCGCAACCCAAAAACCTGCCAGCTGTTCACTAGCGAGCTGGGTGAGCCCTGGGCCCTGGGAGGGGCTGCTGTCTCCGAGAGGCCACCTGGGCCCCACACAGGACTATGTGAAAAATATCTACACTGTAGTTTAAGTGAAGAAAGCAAAGTACCAAACTATATATATATAGATATCTATATAGATATATACATATGCTGATTTGTATTTAATTTTTTTTAGAGAGGAAGAGGGACAATCTTTTTTCTTTTTTTTGAGAGGGAGAATCTTAAGCAGGCTCCATACCCAGTGGGGAGCCCAACATGGAGCTTGATCTCAACAACCCTGAGGTCATGACCTGAGGTGAAATCAGGACATGGACTCTTTTTTTTTTTTTTTTTAAGATTTTATTTATTTATTTGACAGAGAGAGACAGCCAGCGAGAGCGGGAACACAAGCAGGGGGTGTGGGAGAGGAAGAAGCAGGCTCCCAGCAGAGGAGCCCAATGTGGGACTCGATCCCGGAACGCCGGGATCATGCCCTGAGCTGAAGGCAGGCACCTAAGGACTGCGCCACCCAGGCACCCCAGGAGATGGACTCTTAACCAACTGAGCTGCTCAGGCGCTCCAAGCCCATCTGTATTTTTAAAAATCATCTTCTTGTTAATATGCATATAGGGAAAAATCTGAAAGATCATACACCAGTTAACAGTTGTTATACTTGGTGGCAGGATAACAGACACACACACACACGGTTTTGTTTTTTTTTTTAATAAACTCTAGGTCCAGTGTGGGACTTGAACTCATGAACCCAAGGTCAAGATTCGCATGTTCCACCAACTGAGCCAGCCAGGCACCCCAACACTTCTATAATTTTATGCCTGATATTTCATTTTTGTAATTATTTTCACTCATAAAAAAACTGGTAACAAAATGATCCTTGCCAAGGGCTCTTCAGACCTCTGTGCTTATGAAGATGTAAGCCCTTCTGATACATGTCCAGCCTTTGCCAAGAAGTGCCAGGCTGTGCGGTCAGAAAACCCAGACAGGCCTGTGACCTTCCAGGGACATGCATGGCCCAGAAGGCAGGGGCAGCAAACCTGGCTGCCATGGGCCATTTAAAAACTCAGTTCTTGGGGATGCCTGGGTGGCTCAGTTGGTTAAGTGTCTGCCTTTGGCTCAGGTCATGATCTCAGCCCACTTCTCTCTCTCCCTCTGCCTGCTGCTCCCTTTGCTTGTACTTCTCTCCCCTGCTTTCAAATGAATACATAAAGTCTTTAAAAAAATAAAATAGGGGCGCCTGGGTGGCACAGCGGTTAAGCGTCTGCCTTCGGCTCAGGGCGTGATCCCGGCACTATGGGATCGAGCCCCACATCGGGCTCCTCCGCTATGAGCCTGCTGCTTCCTCTCCCACGCCCCCTGCTTGTGTTCCCTCTCTCGCTGGCTGTCTCTATCTCTGTCAAATAAATAAATAAAATCTTTAAAATAAATAAGTAAAATAAAAACTCAATTCTTGGTCCCATCCCTGAAGGCTGATTCTGGATGGGGCCCAGAAGTCTGTGGTTTGTATATACCCCCAGCCTGTTCTGCAGCCCCAAACTATATCAGGTAGTGTTGTGTCCCCAAGCCCCACCATCCTGAGACACCTATGTTGTATTTCCAGGCCAAGCTGGGATCCCATGGGAAGCCGTGCCTCATCACGACCAGAAGCTATTTCCCTATGAAGAGCACTCAGACATGGAAATTTTGAAACTAACGCTATAGATTTACAAACGTTTTTAAGGATTAACATGAAAATTAAATCACCATCCTGGAAAGAATTTTCATGTGGCAAAGCTGATAAAATTTTCACTGGACCTGAATGCTTGAAGAATGTTAAATTCGGAATGAGGAACTGAAAACTGTGTTCTAATAAAATATAAACTATTCACATGGATGCCCCTTTCTGTCACTAGTTCTGGTTCTTAAGTAAATCTCTGTAAATCAAAAATGAAAATTTTGGCTCAGAAGTAAGCATTTCTGGGTGGCACAGCGGTTAAGCGTCTGCCTTCAGCTCAGGGCGTGATCCCGGCGTTGTGGGATCGAGCCCCATGTCAGGCTCCTCTGCTATGAGCTTGCTTCTTCCTCTCCCACTCCCCCTGCTTGTGTTCCCTCTCTCACTGGCTGTCTCTATCTCTGTCAAATAAATAAAAATAAAATCTTTAAAAAAAAAAAAAAGTAAGCATTTCTTTTGTGCAAATAAAAACATATATCAAGTATGTTTCCCTACCCCCACCCCACCCCACCCCCAAGCCTGTACCCACTGTCCCTCACAAAGGCAAGCCCACTGTACACATTACAACGCAGCAGGCTGCAGTGCCTGTTCGTAAGGCAGGAATGAAAATATTAGGGACACAATGGGGCAGATGCTGGGAAAAGCAGACACCATAAGACAAAAACAGGTCAAAGAGATGTGGAAGATACCACATGCGAGTAACAGGAAAGTAATGCAGTGGGGAGAAAGAGAACTCAGATCAGAACCGTCTCAGATTGAGAGCCTCCAGGGAGGAAACCAGGCTGAACCAGTTTCCCGGAGCCAAACTCCAGGTCGTTAAAAAATTTTATTCCACAGCCGTCCTTCCGGCTGCTGTCCACGGGGAGGCGCTGTCCTAAAGCGTTTGCACAGGGTTGAGAGGAACTGCGCCTCCCTCAGGAGCGCTCAGTCTTTGGCTCAGTCACGTGTCCATAACCAAAGGCAGCACCGTCTGCTTCCAGCTCTCATCCCAACGAAGCTGCTCTGACTCCCGGAGGTTCTTCCGGAACTGGCTTAGTTTGCCAGCAGGATCAGGAAACTTTGAGAAAAGCTTCTAGAAGAAAAATAAAGACCAGAACTTGCCTCATCACTGCTTCCCACCTCTATCCCAGGTCCCACCTGAGGGCTGTCCCTCCTTCCCAGCAGCCTAGACTCCTGTCCCCATCCAAACACAGGCAGCCAGGCCAGTAATCAGTCCTACTGAAACCCTCTGTCACTGTACTTCAAGAACCACTACCAGTGTCCTGGAGCCCCCGAGCTCCAGTTCTGGCCCAGCTTCCACAGCAAGCTTGGCTAAGCATTCTCAAACACAGCTCTGACCCCGCTGTCCCCGACCCAGCAAGCCCCTTCCTCACGGGGCATAGAAGAGCCCTCGAGTCCCAGCCATGCTCCATCCCCTACTCTGCTCCTACCTGACACTGCGGCCAGACGGCAGCGGCAGCGTTTTCCACCCACACCATCCACACACCGTGCCCTGCTCCATCCACCAAGAGCACCCACCCTCAGCCTCTGCCCACCACTGTCCAGCCCACGTGCTGGAAACTAGGCACTCCGTGTTCTTTCCAGCTTCGCTAAACTACATCAGGTGTTTGCAAACTAAGCCCATGGGCCAATTCGGCCTCCACCTGTCTTTGCAAGTGCGGTTTTACTGCAACACAGACACATCCCTTCACTCATGGACTGTGGCTCCCTTCACGTTACAGCAGAGTTGAGTACTTGTAACAGAGACTATGGCAAAGCAAAAACATTTTCTATCTGGGCCTTTCCAGAAACTTTGCTGTCCCTGGTCTCAACTGCCAAGAATGATGATGTGCTACTTTTGTTAATAAGTCTAAGTACCCTTTGAAGAATCCCACTCGCCACCCGACAAGACTGGTTCAAGAAGCTCCCTTCACTCACCCTCCCACAGAACCAGTCGCTCGCTCCTGAGACAGTGCACACGGTCCACCAGGACTAGCATCATCTGTGTGGTATAAGCTCCACAAACCCAGAGGGCAGGCAGGGTTCCCCCCACACCAAGCCCACGGAGACCCAGCCTGAGACCACTGCTCCCCGCCTCAGCTTTCACCCAGACCCAGCACAGGCCCGCCCGGCCACACAGGAGCGAAGACTCAGAGGGCAGAGTTCAGCTCCCTGGCGTGGGGGCAGACGTGGCTACCTGCAGCTGAGCTGCCAGCTCCTCGGAGTCCTTGAAGACCAGGCCGTTTTCCTCATGCTTCACAAGCTCGTGTAAGCTGCAGAGAGAACCACAGACCTGAGAGCTGCCTGGAGAAACCCCGCGGTGCCCACTGGGACTCCCGCTCCACCCCTCCCACAGTCAGCCTGCTTGCAGTGAGTCTGTTCTTAGATTTGGCATCTGAATAGAAAAAAAGGCCTAGAGGGATGGATACACATTAAAAATCCAAACTGATTCCAAGAAGGAGGTGCAGTGAGCACACACTTTGACCTTTTCTGCTACGTGCTCTTTTCCATGAGAACGTGCCCAATGAGCTCTCCGTTTTTTTCTTAATTGCACAGCAGAGAAACAAGGTAAAAGGCAGCCGCACTGGAGGTAGACTTGGCACATTAAGGGTGACTTTTCTGGGTCACCAGGGAGTTAATCCCAATGTGCCCAGAGCTCAGGATAGAACATCCTGTATTACCCATTCAGAGGCTGGCTCCTGAGCCAGGAGAGGGGCTACTATCTCTAGAACCTCTCCTAATACCCCCCTCTTCAAACACCCATCTTTGCCAGGCACAGTGGAGACAGAATTACAGTCATTTAACTGATTCCAATTCGACTCTATAAGCCCAGACAAAAGGGACAGAGATAAATAAAACTATGTCAACTGTGCGGGCAATTCCAGCCACTGCTCTATCCATGAGCAAAGGCCCCTTAAGTAGAATATTTAAGACTCGTATTTTTTATTCAACGTCAGCTCTAAGTGGAAGCCCACTCCTTCAATAGGGTGCAGCCCACCCACAGAAACCTCAAGGGCCCTGCTCCCAAGGACCACCTGGCAATGCTGCACAATTTTTCAGGGGAATTCCTTGAGCAATTCTGACCTCGCTGGCAACCCCCACCACCCCACAGTTAGTTCGAGAAGCTAACTCCAGGAAGATTCGGTTTCTGCTCCTACCACCGGAAGCTCACGGCACACACGGGCAGACAGCACCCGAACATGTCCACCACCTTCATGGGCAGGTCCAGGCCGCTGGAGGACTTGTGCAGGCACACACCCAGGTCTGCTGACCCTGCAGGGTTGGGGCAAGGGGGGCAGTCAGGGCGCTGACCCATGCGCCCCTGGAACACAAATCCTGAAAGAACTGTGGATTGACACCTCGGGGTGGGGAATGGAAAGCAGGGTAATAATGCCCCCAGCCCTACATAAAACTGGCTGAGTTGGCCAAGCAGCCTGAAGAAGGGAACACCCAGCAGAGCTCCCCAACTGCCACTCCTGGCCACTCGGTCCTGTTTGAAAATGACCTGCCCATCACAGATAGTTTTACTCAAACAGACTCCCTTTGTCTACTTAGCCACAATGTATTTTAAAAGAACCTGTAGCACTTATTACTTAATGGGTTCAGAGTTTCTGCTTGGGGTGATGACAATGTTTTGGAAATAGACAGTGGTGATGATTGTACAACACTGTGCATATAATTAATGCTACTGAGTTGTATGTATACTTAAAAATGGAAAAATAGTCAAAATAGCAAATTTTTACTGTATGTGTTTTACCACAGTAATTAGGGAAAAAAACCCAGAGCAGACCCAACAGAAAACCAGCTGTCACTGTGAAAATAAAGCCAAATAAACAACTTTGCATTACTAAATACTGGCTGAAAACTCCTGCCAACTAAAGGCTTTCCACTTGAGACTGCTCACTGGCTGCGGGAAGATGAGGCCTTAGAGATACGTCAGCACTAGGCCAGCACACCTCCCCCGGGGTGAGGAGGATGGAGGGACCTAGGGGAGTCAATGCTGTTTAACACATTATTTCTGCACCTCCCAAGCCACTGCCCTCCCAGACTTAGGGAATGGGGAACCCCAACCCAAGGTCTGGCCCAGTCCTTCTGTCCAGATGCAAGAGCAGGACTGAATGGAGGGCTCAGAAGCTGAGAGGACAGAACCCTGACAGACAGATCCGGGGCTCCGCAGGCAGGAGAAGCCGCCACATCAGGGAGCAGCCTCGTTTTCTGGAGTACAGCCAAGAGCTCCTCCGACAGGCTCCTGGCAGGTGGTATTTCCCCGTTCCACATAGGCCCTAGGCAGGGCCTGACCCAGCCTGAAGACTGTGTGTGTATGGCCCTGGAGCTAAGAATGGCTTTTAATTTTTAAAGGATTATAAAAACAAAGACTACACAATAGAAGCAGATAAAACATTTATGATCTGGCCCTTCTCAGGAAAACTCTGTATCTGCCCCGTCCTAGAATATTCCCTTTTAAACACCAGCTCTCTCCCTGTAGGCCTCCTGCTGGATGCCCTTACCTAGAAGCAGGGGGTAGTCCTCAGCCTCCAGCCACGGAGTACAGACCTGGATGTGCTGGAAACACTTCTGGCTGATGAGGCCACTGTAATACTCCTTCAGAGGCCCTTTGCCTTGCAGAGAAAATCTGAGTCACTGCATGGGGCCCATCTCTGGCCCCATCCCATGGCCTTAAGCCTCAGAACCCTGCACAGGTGTGAGCAGAAGGCCCACACTCTGCAGCTGTGATCAGGTCCCCATCTGGCCCCTTCCAGACCCCCAAGGTGAATGCACCCTGACCACTGAGGCCGTGGTCTTTCTCCCTCAGCAACCTGCATCCAGAGGGCCTCAGGCTGGGAAGGTGGCCAGGATAAACTCTGGCCACGCACCGGAGTGCCAACCGATACGACTTCTCACCTAGACTGGCCTGTGTCTTGCCTGATGCCCCAGGTGGCACGGTGTGTACAGTGGGCTCCTAGCTGCCCCTGGGAGCTCTGGCCAGGAGGAGGGGAATACACAAGGTGGGGTAGCTAGCCCAGCACTCTGCTCCACCACAGCTCTCTGCTTCTCTCTCTCCCCACTGGGCAACTCTGGAAGCAATTTTATGTTGATCCCTTTAGTTTAAAGAGGACTCTTTCAATTTAAAAAAAAAAAAAAAAAGATGTCTGGAAACCACTGCACACAAGTAAAACTCAGTATCTGTGAGGCCATGCCATCCAAGAGTCAACTAGAAGCCACACCCTGCTGTCAGGCCCCTCTGAGCCTCCGTTTCCTCCTCTGTCAAGCTAGTGTAGAAAACGCTACCTCAGAGAGCCGTAGTCAGGACTGAGGAGACAACCAGCATCACACGCCTGGTGTGGGGAAGGCACACAGTAAAAGTGGATGCCTTCCGTACCACCCCCCACTGCCCCCATTTCATATGAGAACATGGAAGGTCCTGGCAATACCTGTTATCACACAGACCAGAGAAGGAAGACTCTCTCCATCTAGGATCAGCTGTTCAAACTCTGCGTTTAAAAATAAAATGATAACCAGGATTATTATCTAATCAGGTAAGTAGGGGTTGGGGGGCGGGCGGGATGGCAGGGGGAGGGAGCCTCTCCCAACCACAAGATCACTCTCCCAGAGGTGGCATTTCAGATCTAGGGCCTGGTCACTCAGTGACCCAAATGGGGGCTCAGAGCCACCACCTCCAACACCCATGTCCTTAGGCTGACCCACTCAATGGCCCCGAGGGCAAGAACAAGCTGCAGAGGACACCACGCAAGCCTCACAGCTCAACAGCCCCTGACAAGCTCCTGATCACAGCCACACACCTACTTTCTAATGCTGCCAGCAAGATGGAGAAGTCCTCATCCTCTGTAAGAAAAGAGACCTAAGTGTCATCGGCTGGTTTCTAGATGCCTCCCCTCCCAGCTCAAGACCCTCCCCTTTCTCATTGGGGCCCCAGTGTCCTCAAATACGCATGGGTTGCTTGCACAGCCAAGTGCTCACACAAGCCCCAAGTGCCCGGAAGAGTCCTGAGACCTGTCCAGCTGGTGCTGCTGACCAACAGGGCCGGCCGTCCACGAAGATGCGTCACCAGCCCACTCTGAGCATCCCGCTCTGTGAAGGCCGACCTCTCTGTTGCTGGGTCCAGGAGTTCTGAGCTGGGAACAGAAACAGACCCCATGAGATGCTGCAGAGCAAGGCCTCGGGCCTCAGGATGGCCATCTCCTGCCAGAGTAAGCAGTGAGGCCCGCAGGCTCCCAAAGGTCAGGATGTGGCCATGGCAGAACCATCATCCAGTCTCCATTGTAAAACTCAGCTCTGCTGTTGCCGTTACAAAAGCAGCCACGGACAATGCACAAATGGATGAAAGTGCTGCACTGTAATACAACTTCATTTACCAAAACAGGTGGCAGGCCCTTGGTCATAGTTTGCCAACCCCTGGACTAGAGGTCTGCAGCCTGAAGATGACAAAGGTCACAACAGCAGTGAGGAGTCAGGGGAGAGACAGAACAGCAGCTTGGAGATGGGGGAGAGGCGGGACAGCAGGCAGCACAGGAGAAGGGAGATGAAGTCTGAAGACAGGAGACCTACCGGGCCTTAAATGCAGAGTAGGTGCGGCCCAGCTTCATAAACAGCTGGTGTTGCAGGTCCAAGGGTGTCTCTTTAAAGAAAGATGCTGGCTTGTCATAGACGGTCACAGCTCTGCAATGAGATCACTGTGGGCTCTAGAGAGAGCCAGAGAAAGGCCTAAGGAAAACAAGGATCAGGGGATCCAAAAAATAAGGGCATTCGGAGGATCCAAGTCTCATACAAGGACAATAAGCAGCTTCAGAATTATTTGGGGAAACACAGAGACATGTTCTAAGACCAAAACCACATGGGCTGTCTGGTCTCCTCGTCTCTTGGCTTCCCAAAACCAGTAACCATCTTCCCAGACCCCTGGGCTTTTCTGGATGCTTCGCAGACATGACACAGCAGGCACTGTCATAGGACCAACCATGCTGGGACCCCTCGCCTCCCCAGGCCCCTACTTGATGCCCCAGTTCTCTGCCAGATCTTCCCGCATCGAGTTGGTCACACACAAGTTCAGGTGGGACAGCCGCCCGCAGAGCTTCTCGTACCTGAAAAGACATATCACCATTTGGCACAACTGCCACCACCCCCACATGCCTTGACACCTTCTGATACCTAAGAGCACAGAGCTGGGGTCTCCCAAATCAGGTTGCTGGTGAGGCACCTTCTCAGAGTCTGCGGTGAGCTCCATCTGTACTAATATTTCTTTCGTACCTTTAAGTCATATCGCTTTTCAGCTTAAATACAGTTAGAAACCTTATCTCTACAAAAGGGAAAATCCACGCGCTCTCGCCACCAAAGGAAGAAATATAACAAAGGCCTCATTATTAAATCTTAGCCACACTGTGCTCTTGCTGCAAAGGCTGTGGGGCTAAGGTTTGTGGGTTACCAGGGGATGGTTTTAAAAACGTTAGAGAAGCAACATATTAGCTCCCAACAGAGACCTGATCCCTGATCCCAGGGCAGAAGTGAAAGAGGACCAGAAAAGGGAAGGGGCACTCCAGGTGGCTGAATGCCGCTGGTGTACCGCAGTGTGCTCCTCACTCAGGATGCAGAGAAGGCATGAGAGTTGGACAGCCTGGGACTGAACTGTGGTCCTCATGCTTATTAGCTGTGTGGCAAGCAGCAAAATGGCGCTCAACCTCGGTTTCCTGGCTTACACAAGGAGAGTGAGAAAAGACATCCTCACCAGGGGCAGCGTAGACTGAATGGGATAAAGGGCCTGGCCTGGCCTGGCCTGCAGCAAGTATTCAATGATCGCTTGCTGCTGCTGCCACAGCTATTACAGTCCTCAGTGAATGACCCATCAGGGAGAGGCGGCCATATTGCCCACTCGGGCTCAGAATACGACTCCTTCTGCTCTGCATCCAAACTGCTCCCACAGGCCCTTCTTCCCTCTCCCAGTCTTACTGGTTGCAGCAGACTGTGGCCTGTATCCCCATCGCCCAACAGCACCCCCGGTTTTTATTTGGGGATCTGGTCTGGGTGCACCTGGGACCCCAAGTCTGACAGCGGAGCACTTCCCTAAGCCTGAGACATTGGGCTACTGCAGCCCCCCCACCTCAGTGGGATGTCAGAGCCTGGCAGATGAGCACAAGCCAATCAGAGAGGCTCCCTTTCTCCACTGAGCCTGTCAGGGTGGGGATGAGCGCCAGGGGAGCCCCCAGCACGAAAAACACCTCCAGGAGGGAGTGCCGAAGGAGAAATTAGAGCAGGTCCTGACAACAGCTTTTGGAGCTCAAAGTCAGCCATGTCTCTGAACTTTGCAGTTTCAGGGACCAACAAATGTTTTCCTTGGCTTAGGCCCGTTTCTATCACTTGTAACCAGAGTCAGCCTAATTTCCCAGACTTACCCTTACCCCCACAGAGCACACGGGGTCTCTGCACTAGCCCTTCTTCCTACCCAGTTCAGGGAAGGTGCCTGCACCCTCTTCCCAGACACTCACCACTTGGCCAGCACGACAAGGCCGTGGCTGGGGCCATGCACTAGACCCATAATGGAGTAGCCATAGTTGTGCCAGTCGATGACGAGCTTGCTCCCACAGAGGCAGCCCACAAACCAGCAGACAGCAATGGCAGGCAAGCCCGGGGGGTTCTGGGAAAGAGACACTTGAATGAAGAGAAGGAAATCCAGACCGTGGTCAAAATAAACTGAGGGAAAACACTTACTTACAACATACATGGCAAAGAGTCCATTATCTTTACAAAGCTCTTAGTAATTATTTTTTTTTAAAGATTTTATTTATTTGACAGAGAGAGAGAGAGAGAGACAGCCAGCGAGAGAGGGAACACAAGCAGGGGGAGTGGGAGAGGAAGAAGCAGGCTCATAGCAGAGGAGCCTGATGTGGGGCTCGATCCCAGAACGCGGGGATCACGCCCTGAGCCGAAGGCAGACGCTTAACGACTGCACCACCCAGGCACCCCAAAGCTCTTAGTAATTAATAAGCAGAAGAAAGACCCTCTTCCTCACCAAAAAAGGTATAAAAACTCATAAAGGAAATAAAATTGACCAACCTGAAAAGTCCAAGACCACCAATAATCAAGGAGATAAAAAATGGCCAAAGAGGTGCATTTTTCACCTATCGGAATGCAAACTCTAAAACACGTAACAATAGATAGTGGTGATTTGGCCATGGGAGAAGGGGCATCCCCATTGGGTGGGGTATAAATTGGCCCAACCTTATTCTAGAACTATCCAGTAACAACCACAACATTTTAAAAGTGCATGAACTCTGGAGCACCTGACTGGCTAAGTCGATAGAGCATGTAACTCTTTTTTTTTTTTAAGATTTTATTATTTATCTGAGAGAGAGAGAGCGCGCGAGCGCACAAGTGGGAGGGAGGGGCAGAGGGAGAGGGACAAGCAGACTCCCCAGTGAGTGGGGAGCCCGACATGGAGCTGGATCCCAGGACCCTGAGATCATGACCCAAGTGGACAGCAGACGCTCAACTGACTGAGCCACCCAGGTGCCCCATAATTTGCACATTTTAAAAGGCTGGGAAGTAAAGGAAACTTAACAGTGGTTCTCATAGAACGACGCAAGGCTGATGTTTACCTGGAGAAAGATGTAGGCTGCTGGCTCCCTGCATATCAACTTCCACAGCAAGTGCACGGACTGAAATACAACTTTGACTCCATACTGGAAAATGTAGGGCCCAACTACGAGTCAAAAAACAGGTGTTACTCCCAAAGGAATTCTTAGCAATGTGTAGACCACGCCCCCAACCTGCCCAACACAGATACAGACTCAAAGGAATCTGGAGTTCACTGCATCCTACCTGGAAGTTTCTGAAGTTCTGTCAAACTCACAATCTGAATTCTGTTGTTCTGCAAGAGCTCATCATAGGGTCTGGAGTCTGAAAAGAATGTCCCCTTTAATGCAGTGGACAGGGCAATATAAAATCAGATGATCCACCAGCTCAGACTAAATAGTGAAGAATGTTTTGGAAAATAAGACTTTCTTCTCTGTTACTCCATAGCCAGAACAGAGCATGAGGACACTTCTTGCCCATATTCTCACCACAGAGGGAGGGCCTGAATCTTATCCACTTTTATTTACTTAACACAATGCGTGGCACATAGTAGGCACTCCAGATAATCTAGACTCCCTGGATGATGGAATTATCCCACCATAGGCAGACCCCAAGAAAGTTCCACTCCACTCCACCCTCTGACAGAACGCTCCAAACGGGGGCCAAAGGCAACCAGTGCTTCTCCACCTTTTCCTTGATACATGGTTGAGGGACCCTCTAAAGATGTCATCCTGGAGGAAGATGAAAGAGCAGACGCCCGTTTCCGCACACTGAGAATAAAAGCTGGACACGCAGCACAAATGAAACATCTCCTGCCTGCAGACCTCTGCACTAAGGGTGTGGAATGGAGAGGAGACAAGTCCTCTGAGACACAGACTAACAAAAGTAGCCACAAGAAGTATGGTTACTGTCACTGGCCCTGGAGTCACACACACCTGGGTTCCAGTCCGTCTTTTCATTCATTAGTTGGACTAAGCGAGACTATGCAATGAGTTCACTTAATTTAGCACAGTCCTGACATATGGCAGGCACTCCATTAACGCTGGCTGTTCCTAGAGACCCACCAGCAAAGGCTGGGCAGAAACCTGGCCGTCTCGGCCACTACCGAAGACGTCCAATCTCAGAGAGGGGCCCGAGGGAGGAGGGAGGAAAGGTGCGTCCCCGCCCCAGCTCCCCTGCGCAGGTCAAAGCCGCCGGTTAAAAGCTGAGAGCGCAGCCGCCCTCCCAGTTCCCCGGGCACTCACTGCAGAAGCCCAGAAGGGTCACGGAGAAGCCGCTCTTGACAAACGACAGCGCGTGGTACTGCATGCGGGGGCTGCGGCCTACGTCCCCCAGCACCACGATGATCACGTGCCACTTCGCGCGCCCCTGACGCCAGCGCTTCCACGAGACCAGCAGCAGTAGCAGCAGTGATGCGGCCACCGCCAGCACAGCCACGTAGGACGCCGCCATCTTGGCGGGCCGACAGCAGTCACGTGACCACCCTCCCCAGGCGGCTTCGCAATGCGCAGCCCCAGTCACAGCCCCGAGGTGGGCGGAGAGAAGGAAAGCGGGGAAGTGGTTCCCTATGTGGCAGCCCAGGGAACTTCGGAGGAGCACCTGCGGGCCAAAAATTAGCGATATTTAGGTAAAGTTTTTACCATGTGAGGATCTAGGGGTGCGTTTTCTCAAAATTATTTTATTTTATTTTTTTTTTGAAGATTTTATTTCTTTGACGGCGGAGACAGCCAGTGAGAGAGGGAACACAAGCGGGGCGGGGGGGGGGCGGGGGGGGAGGAAGAAGAAGCAGGCTCCCAGCAGAGCAGGGAGCCCAATGCGGGGCTCGATCCCAGGACACTGAGATCACGCCCTGAGATGAAGGCAGACACTTAACGACAGCCGCCCAGGCGCCCCTCAATATCCTCAAAATTCTAAGATAACTTCAAAATACAGTGAAACAATAATTTGTAGGAATCTCATAAGCATAATGTTGAGAAAAGAGGCCAGATGCCAGAATACATACTGGCTGGTTCCATTTATATAAAATCAAAACTACCCTTTGAAATGGCTTACTCCAGTCCTTTTTTTTATTATTATTATGTTATGTTAACATGTCACCATACAGTACATCCTTAGTTTTTGATGTAGCGTTC
>NC_048227.1:34563651-34617122 GCF_002007445.2 Ailuropoda melanoleuca
GGGGGGGGCTGGGCAGTTGAGGAGGCGGGGGGGGGGAGTGACTGCTAATGGGGACGGGTTTCTTTTGGGGGGAACGAAAATGTTTCAGAATCAGACAATGGTGGTGGCTGAGCAACCTTGTGAATCTAGTTTGAAAGACACTGCTGAATTGTACATTTAAAAGGGCGAATTTTATGGTATGTGAATTATATCTCAGTAAAGCTGTCATTTTTAAATGTTCAGGAAAAAATGTATAAAAAGGTTAGCTGGGGTGGGGGAGGGAGGGACAAGAATGAAATTAAATGGTTGACCTACAGCATGCCCATAAGGAGCGTCAAGGTGCACATTTTGGTGGTGGTATTTTTATTATTTTTTTTTTTACAGATCTGTAATCTGTTAACTGAAGCCCTTGGGGCCAGATGTTTCTACATTCAGAATGTTTTGGATTTTAAGAAAGGCAATATGGCGCATGTACACGTTAACCATCCAGCAAGGTTCAGGGCAGCACCCAGTAAACCAACATTAAAATTTCTTTTTTTTTTTAAAGATTTTATTTATTTATTTGACAGAGAGACAGCCAGCGAGAGGGAACACAAGCAGGGGGAGTGGGAGAGGAAGAAGGAGGCTCCCAGTGGAGGAGCCTGATGTGGGGCTCGATCCCAGGACCCTGGGATCACACCCTGAGCCGAAGGCAGATGCTTAACGACTGAGCCACCCAGGTGCCCCCAACATTAAAATTTCTGCAGGGGTGCACTTTTGGGTGGCTCAGTTGGTTGAGCATCTAACTCTTGGTTTTGGCTCAGGTTGTGATCTCAGGGTCATGGGATCGAGCCCCCGCTTGGGGCCTCAGTGGGGAGTCTGCTTCTCTCTCTCTCTCTCTCTCTCCTCCTTTCCCTCTCCCTCCACCCCTCCCCCCGCTTGAGCTCGCTCTCTAAAATAAATGCATAAATGTTTTTTAAAAATTTCTGCAGGGAAACAGATATGCTTTCACAATGAATGAGCCAAAGAAGGGCTCTAAGTCTTCACTGTCCAATACAGCAGCCACATGTAATTTTTGGGCTCTTGAAATGAGGCTAGCCTGTTTTGAAATGTGCCTCAAGTGTAAAACGCCAGATTTCAAGGACTTCCTTTGAGAAAACTGATGTTAAAAAAGAAGTTACAAAGTTAATCATTTCATATTGATTACAAGTTGAAATGATGTTTTGGATCCATTGGTTCAAATAAAATAGATCATTAAAATTCATTTCGCCTGGGGCGCCTGTCTGGCTCAGTTGGTGAAGCATCTGACTCGTGATTTCAACTCAGGTCTTGACCTCAGAGTTGTGAGTTTGGGCCCACTGTTGGGCCCCACGCTGGGTGTGGAGCCTACTTTAAAAAAAAAAATTAATTTCTCTTGCTTTTCTTTACTTTTTAAAATGTGGCTACTTGGGGCGCCTGGGTGGCACAGCAGTTAAGCGTCTGCCTTCGGCTCAGGGCGTGATCCCGGCGTTATGGGATCGAGCCCCGCATCAGGCTCCTCTGCTGTGAGCCTGCTTCTTCCTCTCCCACTNAATTGTCTTTCTCTGTTTGACTTATTTCACTTAGCATAATCTCCTTCAGTCCATCCATGTTGCTGCAAATGTTGGGTAATCATTCTTTCTGATTAGTCCAGTCCCTTAAGCGTGGACTCTTGATGCCCGGTGAGGTCAGGAGGTGGAGCCTGGAATGGGGCTCAGTGCTCAGCAGGGAGTCTGCTTGAGATGCTCTCTCTCCCTCTCCCTCTGCCTGTCTCCCTACTTGTGTGCTTGGTCTCTTTATCTCTCTCTCTCTCTCTAATACATAAATCTTAAAAATACAAAAAACTACCCTTTGCTGTTAGAAGTCAAGAGAGTGACCTGCCTTGGACGATGGGGTGTGAGTGGGAGGGGGCCAATGTGGAGCTGGTGGAATAGGGCTGGTCGTGTTGTCTTTCTGGATCTGGGTGCTGATGAGGTGGGTGTGGGCCTTTTGAGAAAATTCGTTAAACAGAAGACTTGTTCATTTTTCAGGATGTATGTTGTACTTGAATAAAACGTTTATAAAGAGAAAGGAGAAAGGGCAAAGAAGGAAGTAAAAAACACAATGATTTCAAGTATATGTGGTTAAGAAGGAAAATTTGTCCCACTAACCTTCTCATTTTACCTCCTAAACTAGTCGCACTTAAGAGTTTAGTGTGTGTGCGTGTGATAGCCCTTTAACTTTGAAAGGAGTCCTCTTGCTGAGAAACATTGAGAGCATCTTGGTGAAGCCACCCTCACTGCCCTCAAGCTGCTTCACTCACTCATGCACTGGACAAAGAAACAAAACAGCACCTCCTCTTTTGATAAGAGCCTAGACAGGGCAGCCCCTTGCAGATGTGCTTCCGGTGTCCCTAGAGCCCAGCTCAAGACTTGGCACGTGTCTCATTTGCTTCTCACAATAGCCTTGTGAGTCCTTTTTTTACCAATAAGGACATTGAAGATCACACCATTAGTGAGTATGTGACAGAGGCAGGCTTGAAAATTTAGCTAAAGAGGGTAAGGAAAGATGAGTAAATATGGACAGATGGGAGGGATAGCCAGACAGACACCGAGGGCAGCCTCCTTAGTCCCTCAGTTGCAGGTGCGGGGGCTGGGAGGCTGGGAGGCTGGAGTACACACCCTGCCCACTCTGTCCGCCCTCTTGTGGGATGCGGCTGGGATCTGGAGACCTCAGCCTTGTGGGTTTCATGATCTTGAGCAAGTTGCTCTCCGTCAGTTGGCTTTTCTGACCTGTAATTAAAAGAGGGGACTTCCCATCTCAGACAGCCCCTCCTGCTCTGATGATCTGAGAGGCTAAGGACCAGGTGCCATGGTTATGACAAACCAAGAGTAAATGCCATAGTCTAGAAGATGAAACCCTGGTTGGCAAAGGAGTTGGGATTGTTTCTCTAGGGAGAAAGGAGCAAGATGCATCACCACCCAGGGATGTGTCAGAGCTCAGCCAGCCCTGCTTGTCCTGCCTGCCCACTTGACATACATTACATATGAAAGTCAGTCCTTTGAGAGGTCAGGAGGGTATTGTTACCCCTTCCAGAGACCGGAGGTTGAACCCTAGCAGGATCACCTGATGGTTAAGATATGGACTCAGAGTTGGAATTCCTACACCACCTCATACTAGCTGTGAGACACTAGGTCACAATAAGTCACTTACCCTGTCCCCTAGAGCCTCAGATTTTAAGTTATAAAAGGGGATAAGAATAGGACCCACTTGGGCGCCTGGATGGCTCAGTCAGATTAAGCGTCTGCCTTCGGCTCTGGTCATGATCTCAGGGTCCTGGGATCGAGTCCCACGTTGGGCTCTCTGCTCAGTGGGGAGTCGGCTTCTTCCTGCCACTCTCCCTCTGTGTTCACTCTCTTGGTTTTTCTCAGGTAAATAAATAAAATCTTAAAAAAAAAAAAAATAGGACCCACTTCAGAGGCTGTTGTAAGGATTAACTGAAGTGACGATAGTGACAAGCTTCACCTGGAACATTTCATTCTCAATGGCACACCCAAGGGGGTAAAAAATGGTTGTTGGGGGGGAAAGAAACTTAGCTCTATGTAAAAGGCACAGATATAGATACAGTACACAAATATATGGTATAACTGCAATATTAAAATGACACACAAAAACATATGCATGGGGAAGGAACCCTCATAATCACTGATAGGAAAGTAAAATGGTGCAGCCCATGCGGAAAATATTTTGGTGGTTCCTCAAGAAGTTAAACATAGAGTCACCATAGAATCCAGCAACTGCGTCCTAGGTATATGCCCAAGAAAACTGAAGACAGGTTTTGAAACAAAAACTTGTAAACAGATGTTTATTATATAGCATTATTCACAATAGCAGAAAGGTAGAAATAACTCATGTCCATCAGCTGATGAATGGATAGGATATAATGTGATCTAGCCACACAATGGGATGTTGTTCAGCCTTTAAAAGGGACGAAGTCCTGATTCATGCTACAACATAGACAAACCTGGAAAACGTTATGCTGAATGAAGGCAGTCAGACACAAAAGGTCACGTACGGATTGATTCCCCATTTCTGTGAAATGTCCAAAATGGGCAAGTCCCTAGAAACTGAAAGTAGATTCATGGTTGCGGGGGGTGGGGGAGGGAGGGACAAGAATGAAATTAAATGGTTGACCTACAGCATGCCCATAAGGAGCGTCAAGGTGCACATTTTGGTGGTGGTATTTTTATTATTTTTTTTTTTACAGATCTGTAATCTGTTAACTGAAGCCCTTGGGGCCAGATGTTTCTACATTCAGAATGTTTTGGATTTTAAGAAAGGCAATATGGCGCATGTACACGTTAACCATCCAGCAAGGTTCAGGGCAGCACCCAGTAAACCAACATTAAAATTTCTTTTTTTTTTTAAAGATTTTATTTATTTATTTGACAGAGAGACAGCCAGCGAGAGGGAACACAAGCAGGGGGAGTGGGAGAGGAAGAAGGAGGCTCCCAGTGGAGGAGCCTGATGTGGGGCTCGATCCCAGGACCCTGGGATCACACCCTGAGCCGAAGGCAGATGCTTAACGACTGAGCCACCCAGGTGCCCCCAACATTAAAATTTCTGCAGGGGTGCACTTTTGGGTGGCTCAGTTGGTTGAGCATCTAACTCTTGGTTTTGGCTCAGGTTGTGATCTCAGGGTCATGGGATCGAGCCCCCGCTTGGGGCCTCAGTGGGGAGTCTGCTTCTCTCTCTCTCTCTCTCTCTCCTCCTTTCCCTCTCCCTCCACCCCTCCCCCCGCTTGAGCTCGCTCTCTAAAATAAATGCATAAATGTTTTTTAAAAATTTCTGCAGGGAAACAGATATGCTTTCACAATGAATGAGCCAAAGAAGGGCTCTAAGTCTTCACTGTCCAATACAGCAGCCACATGTAATTTTTGGGCTCTTGAAATGAGGCTAGCCTGTTTTGAAATGTGCCTCAAGTGTAAAACGCCAGATTTCAAGGACTTCCTTTGAGAAAACTGATGTTAAAAAAGAAGTTACAAAGTTAATCATTTCATATTGATTACAAGTTGAAATGATGTTTTGGATCCATTGGTTCAAATAAAATAGATCATTAAAATTCATTTCGCCTGGGGCGCCTGTCTGGCTCAGTTGGTGAAGCATCTGACTCGTGATTTCAACTCAGGTCTTGACCTCAGAGTTGTGAGTTTGGGCCCACTGTTGGGCCCCACGCTGGGTGTGGAGCCTACTTTAAAAAAAAAAATTAATTTCTCTTGCTTTTCTTTACTTTTTAAAATGTGGCTACTTGGGGCGCCTGGGTGGCACAGCAGTTAAGCGTCTGCCTTCGGCTCAGGGCGTGATCCCGGCGTTATGGGATCGAGCCCCGCATCAGGCTCCTCTGCTGTGAGCCTGCTTCTTCCTCTCCCACTCCCCTGCTTGTGTTCCCTCTCTCGCTGGCTGTCTCTATCTCTGTCGAATAAATAAATAAAAAATCTTTAAAAAAAAAAATAAAATAAAATAAAATGTGGCTACTAGAAAATTTTTAAGTGGCCATGTGGCTTGTCTTTGCAGCTCATATTCTATTTCTACTGGGCAGGCGCTGCCCTCAGGAATCTTCTGTCAGTTCTGGTAGATGTGCCTTCAAACAAGCTTATTCCAAACTTAATTAAAAAAAAAAAAAAAGCAAAACCCTTTACATTTCCGTGCTTTTAGATTTCTGGAGTATAATTGCAATTAGTAGATCCAAGATATAGCCCGTGGGCCTGGAGAATCAGGAATGAGAAGGAAAGGGTGGGAGGTTGCAGCCAGCTGGCTCCACTCCAGGGCTGGCCTGACTGCTGTGCCCCGCCCCCCCCCCCNCCCCCCCCCCCCCCCCCGGCCGGCAGGCGGACCCCTCCAGCCGCCCTTCCCATGGCCCTCTGCCCAGGCCACCGCAGGCTGCTGGGTCAGCCCTGCCCAGCAATTGTCTCCAGCTCTGCAGAGGAGGGGCAAGGAGGAAGGGACAGGAGGAGGGTATGTGGGGGCGGGCTGCCCGGGGCTGAAACACTCGACCAGCCTCAGACAGAGGCCCAGCCATGTCCAGCCCAGGGCTCCTGCTCCTGCTCTTGCTGCTGGCAACACCACCACCTCTGCAGCCTTCCTCGCTGGCACCACCGGACACCCCAGAGGGCAAGGCCACCATCATGGGCCTCATCCTCTCGGCGCTGGAGAGAGCCACCTCCTTCCTGAAGAAGAGGCTGCCTGAAATCAACCTGGACGGTGTGGTGGGGTTCCGGGTGCTGGAAGGTGGGTGCACTCGCATTCCACTGGACTGGCCAGTTCTCAGCCAGTCCCCTCCCTGCTCTACTGGAAAGCTTGCTCCTTTTGGGTGTCTTGGGGCCCTGCTATACTCAATTATTTTAGAAGCAAAAAGGATTCAGAAACCACATGGGAAAAGATTTGGAAATTATTATTTTCCTGGGAGGAAGTGATTCATTTGACACTGCTGGTCCCGATCTGTCATGAACAAGATGGGCAGAGGGTGTGTGCCCTTTCAAGGGGCATTGATGGGAGGGTGGCTATGGACAAAACCAGGAACCCTCAAGATCGGGCTCCAACTCCACTCCCCCCACTTCCAACCAAAACCACCTGATGGCTCCAAGAAAAGAGCCAAGTGTTTGTTCAGCTTTCAGGGATATAAGATCCTCTAGAAGGAGCTGGCAATAGACCAAGGCAAACACGGAACCACCCAACACACACTTTAGGTGGCAGGGAGCCCCTCTCCAAAGGCCACCTTGACCATAGTGACAAAGGGCTGACTTGGTATCAGCCTGGGGCTCTGGCTGGCCCCCCTTTCCCATCACCCACTCTGGGTGGCCAGTGCAGCTTGCCACCCACTGCCCACCTAGACTCCAGGTCCTAGCAGGGGGAGGGGCTCTGGGATAGGTCTGCTTCCATGACTGGCCTCCCTGTGTCCTCCCCACACTCCTGAGCCCCCAGGCGGCATCTTGGAGACCCCCAAGATCCAAGATCCACTCAGGCTAGGACCAGGGTCTCCATTTAACCCCGGCCCTCTCCTATAATGTCTCTAGAAATGAGTAATAGTAGTTAACACAGGCCATTAGGCACAGGACACTTTCAGAGGCCCATGAAAATGTTTTGATTATTTTGATGTTTTGATTTCTCTCTTTTTAAAATTTTATTTTTATTTATTTGAGAGAGAGAGACCATGAGCAAGGGGAGAGTGGCAGAGGGAGAGGGAGAAGCAGACTCCCCACTGAGTGGGGAGCCCAAGCGGGGATCAATCCCAGGACCCTGGGATTATGACCTGAGCAGACATTTAACTAACTGAGCCACCCAGGCTCCCGGTTTTGATTTCTGTTAAAGTCAGAAGGAATAAAAATGAACTTTAAAGTCAAAGAGAATGCTCTAATATATAATATCAACATATCCATCTTTATACTAAACCAGTCGTAGGACATACTCTTTAATCCATTTTTTTAAGAAAGGAAGGGGCCCACAATGCCACAGCATGTGGCCTGGCAACTGTGCCTTTTGATGTTACCTGGGTACCGGCTGCGTGTAATCCCTGAGCAGCCCAGAGGGGGAAGTGCTCTGTTTAGCTCTCTCTGCAGGTGGGGCTCTGAGGCACAGAGAGGTTCAGTAACCTCCCTTGGCCTCACAGCTGACAGGCAGGGGTCTAGTATTGAAATCCACCTGCTCTAACAGCCCTTGAGGGCAGGGTGGGCATTGCATTGACTTTCCTGACCACCCTAGATGTCAGCCACAGCACTGGGCTCCATCCATGCAGCAGCTGAATAAACAAGGCCTGGAACAAGGCAACAGGCTTTTGTCAGCAGCCATCCCACGGACCTGTTGTTTCCTTATGGAGAGAAAAGGGAAAGGCAGGTGGTTCCCTTGGCTGTGTGGTTTCTGGGGTCTGTGAGATAATAAAAGATAAGGTTCACTAAGTACCTGCTAAGCACTGGCACAATGTAAACACTAACGTGGGGTATTTTGCCAACTTCCCCCACAATCCTTGAAGTAAGTTCATTATGATGATCCCCTTTTTACCAATGGAGGGACAGGCTTTAGAGAATGTCTGAGGTCACACAGCAAGCGAGGCGGTGGGCTTAGAACCCTGCTTTGTCTGACTCAGCACCCATTGCCTGAATCACTAAGGGTCAAGGTGGCTGGGAAGGAGGGAAGCGGTGGCCCAAGCCGACACCACACAACAGCCTTAGACCAGGGCCACCCCCTCCTTTCCTCTCCACAGCTCTGCCCTATCCCTTGGCGATAGCCTACTGATGCATAACAACTTATCCCTGAATTTAGCTGCATAAAACAACAAAATAGTTACCATCTCACTGTTTGTTTGTCAGGAATCTGGGAACAGGTGGGCTGGGTGGTTCTGGCTCAGGGTCTCACATGGGGTTGGAGTCAAGATGTCGGCCAGGACTGTGATCATCTGAAGGCTTGACTGGGGCCAGGGGAGCCCGTTCATTCCCAGACCTGGCAAGTTAGTGCTGGCAAATGCCTGGAGGCCTCAGCTACTCACCATGTGACCTCGCCATATGGCTACTTGTGTGCCCTTGAAACATGGCAGCCAGCTTCCCCCAGAGCAAGTGGCCTCAGAGAGAGCAAGGTAGAAGTCTCAACGTCTTTTACAACCAAGTTTTGGAGGTCACACACCATCATTTCCCCAATTTCTTATTGGTTTCGAGGGTCAGCCCCATACAATGCAGGAGGGGCTTGAAAGGGTGTGAAAACCAGCTGGCTGCCACAGCACTCGCTGTGAGGGTCCTATCTTTATTCTCAACCTCCCCGGACAGATAAAAGAGGTTCACATTCTGGGGCGTCCAGTCACAACAAGATACCTGCTGATCTCCCAGATCCTTTCTGCGTGGGGTAGACAAGTGGACATTGACCCTAAGAGACAAAGGGTCCCTCCAGCTGCCTCTGCCAGCCAGGAGGATGATCCAGAAGGTGGCAGCAGCAGCCACACAGGCAGGGAGAAATAGCACCATGAGGCCAGCTTGGGTGCACCTCACTGCTAACTTGGCTACCCCTTCTGTGTGCCTGCACAGTACTCTCCATCTGCTGTGAAGCCAGGCAGTCTGGAACAAGGCTTCAGAAGCAGACAGCCTAGGTTCAAGTGCAGGGAGAGAGCGAACCCTGAAGAAGACCACTACAGAGCCCATCGCCCCAACAAGACTTGCTTAGCACCCTCTTAAACCTCATCTGCCCTCCCCATCAAAGTTCTCTACCTGAAGCAAAAAACAACTCTCACCCTCTCAGCCCTGTGCTGAGGCTTTCTTTCACATCTGCTCTCTTGACCGCTTCTTATCTCCCCACCATCACCATTTTCTCCCAACCCTGCAGAGCTACTGCTAGTCCAAAATGCACCTGTGTGAAAATTAGAAAAAGATGTCTTCTTCCTCAAGTCACTTGCCTGCCATCTGCTGGAAAATTGTCTTAATACATATAGAAACCCATGATAGGGGGCACCTGCATGGCTCAGTCAGTTAAGCGTCTGCTTTCAGCTCAGGTCATGATCCCAGGGTCAAGGGATCAAGTCCCACATCAGGCTCCTTGCTCAGTGGGGAGCCTGCTTCTCCTTCACCCTCTGCCCTTCCCCCTGCTCGTGCTCTCTCTCTCTCTGTCTCAAATAAATAAATAAAATCTTAAAAAAAAAAAAACCGTGATAGGAGTAGATGCTGCCCTTGTGCAGTGTACAACCTGCTCAACTGTACATAGCAGCTCTCTACCCAGCATCTGAATCCCTTCCTCATTCCTGTACAGCAAACCTTAGATCTCCCTGATTAATACTTACAGCTAAACTTTATTAAGTGCTTACTTTACACTGTGGACAATGCTAAGTCCTTTCTATGCATTAGTTCATTTAATCCTTACAGCCCCCAACTCCAAGAAATAAGGACCATCATTACCCCCATTTTATAGATGAAGAAAGTAAAATGGAAAGAAATTAAACATCTTTCTCTGGTCACCCACAAGAAAGTATTAGAGTCAGGATCTGAACTCAGGCCCACTTCCAGAAATCAAACTCTTAGCTGCCAACTTCCAGCAAACTGACCCCACCCCTGTCACCAAGCTGAGCCCCACAAGGCCTAATTTCCAATAAGCTCAGCCAATTCTTTCCTCTAGGGAACTGGAGGAGGCAGTTAGGATAATTTTTCCTGTCCAAATGGTTTGTCAAGTGATGGAATGAATGAAGTCTTTTCCTTTGCAGTGCAGCTAAAAGGTGTTCAGGAAAAGTGGGCCCGGGACCCCCAGCTGCAACGGCTGAGCCTGCGCGTGGGGAAGCTGGCAGAAAAGCTGGCACCTCTCCTTCACAGATCCATCTTCTATCTCAGGCTGAGTGACCCCAAGTACTTAAGAGGTAACAGCAGGGTGTAGAATCCCATTTCTTCAGGAACATAGCATCTGGGGGCACTCCTCCTGGGGGCATGCCAGGTGAGATTTGGTGAGGGAGGGTCTGGGACAATCTGTAAACAACTGAGTCCCGTGGGCCAAGCACACCACAGGCTGACTCTGGGGAGTGTTTGGTCATCCTTGACCAGGTTGAGATGACCTCTCCCACCCACACAGGGAGTGGTGGAGTGAAGGGGGCGGTGGTCTGGGAGTAGGGAACGTGCCTCCCCTTGTTCAGCTTACCGCAGGCTTGAGAGCCTTCATCCTAGACCAGAGGGGAGGGTCTGGTCTGTCCCAGAGAGTGGGCTATCTCAAAAGTAATTCAGCCCTTTGTGCACCAAATATTAGCATCCTGCCAATATCTCTCTGACCCACCCTGTAAGCCTGGTGTGAATCATTCCTGTAGGTGTTAGAGGGAGACGACTTATAAAAGCAGCCCCTCATGCCTGCCCAGCCTCCTAGACTCCCAGCTCCCAGTCAGGTGTGTGGGAGTGAATGGGGAGATGGTTAGCCAGTACACCCTTCGTTCTCAGACAACAGCCTGGCTACACCTAACTGCACCCCAACCCTCCCTACCTCTGATCTCCAGGTCCCCCATCTTCTCCCAGGCCTGGCCCTTAAGACCATCCCAACCTGTGTCACCCTAAAGAAGTCCCTTAGTATCTGGTTTTGGGTTTTTTGGGTTTTTTTTAAGATTTTATTTATTTATTTATTTATTTATTTATTTATTTATTTATTTGAGAGAGGCAGAGAGCACAGCTCTGGGGAGGGGCAAAGGGAGAGGGAGAAGCAGACTCCCCACCAAGCAGGGAGCCCGATGACAGGTTCCATCCCAGGACCCTGAGATCATGACCCGAGCTGAAGGCAGACGTTTCACCAACTGAGACACCCAGGTACCCTGCTTGGCATCTGTTTTGTAAGAGCTCCACTTTCTAACCAAACCGAAGGAGTCAACTAACTCTTTTTGCATATCTCATGCTTTCATGGGTTGCAGTGGATTTGGTCAAAGCCTATCCCAACACTATTTCTATTGATTTATTTTTTTTAAGGTTTCATTTATTTATTTGAGAGAGAGAGAGAGAGAGCATGAGCAGAGAGAGGGAAAAGCAGACTCCCTGCTGGGCAGGAAGCCCAATGGGAGGCTGGATTTCAGGACCATGACCTGAGCCAAGGCAGACACCCAACCAACTGAGCCACCCAGGCACCCCAATTCCTATTGATTTATTTTTTTTTTAAAGATTTTATTTATTTATTTGACAGAGATAGAGACAGCCAGCGAGAGAGGGAACACAAGCAGGGGGAGTGGGAGAGGAAGAANAGAGAGGGAAAAGCAGACTCCCTGCTGGGCAGGAAGCCCAATGGGAGGCTGGATTTCAGGACCATGACCTGAGCCGAAGGCAGACGCTTAACCGCTGTGCCACCCAGGCGCCCCATCAATTCCTATTGATTTAAAACAAATTCTTGGGGCGCCTGGGTGGCTCAGTTGTTAAGCGTCTGCCTTCGGCTCAGGTCATGATCCCAGCACCCTGGGATCAAGCCCTGCATCAGGCTCCCTGCTCTTTGGGAGCCTGCTTCTTCCTCTCCCACTCCCCCTGCTTGTGTTCCCTCTCTAGCTGGCTGTCTCTCTCTCTCTCTATCAAATAAATAAATAAAATCTTTAAAAAAAAAAAAAAAACGAGAAAATAAACTCTTTTTATAAGAGGAGCTTCCTCTTCTATGTGTTTCAAACATAATGTGCAACCCGCAGGCAAGGCTCAGAGCCCTGAGCAGGCTTGTGTATGGTCAGGACTACCCGGGGAAGGGACACCCAGTTCCTGGGCTTGGGCTGCAGGAGCCTGGGTTCAGTTAGGCAAGGCATGGCCCACTGCTCCTGGATGTTTTCCCCTCACCCCACCTCTCTGCCAGAATTCCAGCCGACCATCCAGCCTGGGTTCTGGAAGCTTCCACATGCCTGGACCAGCACAGATGCCTCCATGGTCTACCCCACGTTTGAGCCATAGGACTCCTTCTCAGAGGAACGCAGTGACTCGTGTCTCGTGCAGCTGCTGGGAACAGGGTGGGCCCCCTGCACTTGCCCCCCTTCCCAAAAACCCAAAACCACTTGCTTTCTGTTGTCCTCGTGTCCCACTCACTCTCCAAATCCCCAAGGATCTGTGTGAAACCAGGCACAGCCACCCCCCTCCCAGCCACCCTGACACCAAACTCTCGCACCTCCATTGCACCTAAGCTGCCCCCACCTCCACTGGAGACTTCCAGCTGGGTCCAGACATCCACCCCGCTTCCTGCAGTCCCCCCCCCACACACCCCATTGGTCTCTCATACCAGAGGGATCCTTTCAAAAACCACATCTGAGCATTCCGCCCCTGTGTGAAGCTTCCTGTTGTTCTCAGAACAAAGCCCCAGCTCCTGCTGTCCTTCCGGGTCTCCAGGCCCCTCTAGTCCAGCCCCTGGGGCTCTTGTCAGACTCTCAAAAGGACCTACTCTGTCCCACTTCTAAACCTTTGCCTGTGCCGGGCTGCCATTTGTGGGCCTCCTCCAATGCTGCCCCACCCCACCCCCCTGCTGAAGTAACTCTGCTTACACTTCAGGGCCACCTCCAGCATCCTTCCTCCAGAACCTTCCCTGACCCCACTGCACAAGGCTGACCTCCCATCATAGGCTGGCTCTCCTAGCACCACTGGTAGCCATAAGTACAATTTACATTTGTCTAGGGTTCTGCCACGCTCACTGGGCTGTAGGTCTCTGCAAGCAGGAGTAGAGCCTAGTTAAGCTCACCATTTCATCTTCCTGTGCAGTGGGCTTGCAGCAAGCCCTGAATCAGCTCTAGGTTCAGAGAACTGCTGTGTAGGGCAGTGCTGGGAAAGACTGTACTTGGGGTTCCCACAGAGCAATAGCATGTCTCAGCCTCCTGGAGCTTGCCCAACCCAGGATAACTCCAGGGTCACCTCCCCCATGCTGGGGTACTGATTTAACAAATCAAGACATAGTACACCCGTGTTCTATCCAGCAACCCCTTGTGCACAGCTGGGTGCCTAGAACTTACTGGGGTTCTAATAACTAGTGGGGGAAGGGGGACCAGGGAAGGCTCCATGTCCTCAGGCTTCCTTTAGGGCACCCTTCTCTCGGACCCAAACACCTTCTTCCCCAGGACAGACAACAGTCAGCCCTGCAGGCTCTCGGACTCCTGCAGGACCCTCATGACCAAGCCTGGCTGCTCCGGCTACTGCCTGTCCCACCAGCTGCTCTTCTTCCTCTCGGCCAGAATGGTAAGTGCCCCTCATGGGCCAGCCACAGACACAGAGGAGAGAGAAAGATACAAAGGGGCTTGTGGCAGTGTGGTTTTTATGCTACACACCAGGAAAATAAGCGGGTTTTTGGACTTGCGCTTTGGACATCAGGAGGGAGAAGTAAGAGTAGCCTGCCATCTGTCTTCTATCACATTGAACCAAACTAGGGAGGATTTGGGATTCTAGTTGGACAGAGAGCTTTGTGTCCTGAACTGGATCGTAGGCATCAGGAAAACAGAGAGAAAGAGTAAAAGAGAAGCAGCAGAAAGAACTCAGGCTGGTGGGGGACTGGGTTTCTAGAACTCAGTAAACAATAACAAATAGAAAAGGATTTAGAACATTTGGTCCGTAGCAGCTTCCAGAAAACCAAACCAAGACAAACCAGCCCCACCCCCACCTCTGCAGCACCCAATGCTCTTCCAAGCCAAGAGCTCAAACTTCGATAAATAACGATAATAATTTTTTTTAAGATTTTATTTATTTATTTATTTTAAAGATTTTATTTATTTATTTTACAGAGATAGAGACAGCCAGTGAGAGAGGGAACACAAGCAGGGGGAGTGGGAGAGGAAGAAGCAGGCTCATAGCGGAGGAGCCTGATGTGGGGCTCGATCCCATAACGCCGGGATCACGCNACCCCCACCTCTGCAGCACCCAATGCTCTTCCAAGCCAAGAGCTCAAACTTCGATAAATAACGATAATAATTTTTTTTAAGATTTTATTTATTTATTTATTTGACAGAGATAGAGACAGCCAGCGAGAGAGGGAACACAAGTAGGGGGAGTGGGAGAGGAAGAAGCAGGCTCGTAGCGGAGGAGCCTGGATGTGGGACTCGATCCCATAATGCCGGGATCACGCCCTGAGCCGAAGGCAGACGCTTAACCGCTGTGCCACCCAGGCACCCCACGATAATAATTTTTGAACACATATATTTCCTCATGGATAAAGATAAGGCTCATTATCTCTGTTGAAAGATGTTCATCCATGTGCAGAAATTCTTAGCTGAGAAGGTACTTAATGTTTTGCTTAGGGTTTTAAAAAAAAAATTTTTTTTATTTATTTGCAAGCTGTCACTTTCTAGTGTTTCTATAAATACAATAAAAATCAAATTACAAGGAAAATTATTTTGATTATTAGATTTGACAGGTAGAAAGCTACTCTGACACAGTGTTACAGAAATTGCCACATCCCCTTCTCATCTCCTGTCCTGTCCCTGAGACCAATCCATGGCCCACACTTCTGAACAGCACTGAAGCTAGCCAGCTGGGTTAGCCTGGAATCTGAATGCGACAGCAGCTAATGGCTAAGTCGCTATAGTGTGAGGCCTGTGTCAGGCACTTCCTAGCTATGATACCACCCATCCAAGTGAGCACCTCTGGTGCAGCTCCCAGACACATCGCCCTTTCCCTGTAGCTGAGACCCTCGAGGCTCAGAAAGGTTAACTTAGCTGGCTAAGGTCACACAGCTCCTGAGTGGGACTTAAACTCAGCTCTTTCTGATCCTCCCCAGTGACAGAGCCCCCAGCAGTCCAGGGGTGTAGATGGGGAAGAAATTCTGGGAAAAGGGAAAAGACCTGCCCCAAAGGCAACCACCTGCCAGACCATCTCAGAACTACAAGTCTTTCCCTGTGGCAGCGTGCCGGTCTGTCACCCATCCTCCCGGCTGTTTCTTCCCCTCAGAAGGGATGCACAGGCGGACTGTTCCGCCAGAGCCAACACTACATGAACCTCTTTTGTGCCAACATGATGGACCTGAACCAGAGAGCTGAGGCCATCGGATACGCTTACCCCACCCGGGACATCTTCATGGAAAACAGTGAGCCCTGGCATTACTCTCTAGGGACAAAGCAGAGGGGTGTGCCTAATGCAGGGTGCATGTACACACACACACACACACACACACACACACACACACACACGCACAGTAGGGCTGCCAGATTTAGCAAATAAAAATACAGGGCGCCCAAGTAAATTTGAACTTCAGATAAACGGAATATGTTTTTAGTATAAGTATATCCTAAACACCCCCTGGGATATACTTATGCTTTAAAATTTGCATTTGTGTTTTTTGGAAACTCATATTTAACTGGGCATCCTATATTTTCTCTGCCATGATGTGACTGCTTCCTGCCCCCAAAGACTGACCCAGCGATGGAGCTCTGAACTGACCAACTAGCTCACTGGCAAACAGACTTTGAAGCCTCTGAGATGAGACAGGAAAGGGGTCTCTGAGTGGCTGCTCCTTGGCATGAGTGTCTAGATCCCTCTACTGACCCTAACTCTTCAGTGACTCCCATGAAGGCCCTAAATGGGAGGCAGGACCTAGCCTGGGAGCTGCCTTCTTCCAGACACTGCCCTGAGCACCCATCTCCTGGTGCTGCCTCACCCTAGTGGGAGGAGGCTGGTGGCACTGTGCAGCCTTGGGCAGTGGAAGCAGGTGGGCCTGGGCGGCAGGCCTGTAGAAGGTCCTCTGTCTTTGCTTCCAGTTATGTTTTGTGGAATCAGTGGCTTCTTGGACTTCTACAAGCTCCAGTGGCTGGAGGCCATTCTCAACTGGCAGAAGCCACAGGAAGGATGCTTCGGGAGGCCAGGTGAGCTGCACTTCCACCCTGGCTGTGAGCGGGAGGCTGGTGGGGGGCTGGGTTTCTAGGCCAAGTGAAGAAAGGTGATACAGTGGTCCTAGTGGCTCAGACAGAGATTTGCCACACGTATATACATGCAAACACACATGTGAACACACACACATGGAAATAGACTTGGACCTTTGGGAGCCAAAACTTTGCAGGATGGGAGACAGTCTTGTTGGAAGGTGTTGGCCCCCTGCACCTGCATGAACAAATCCATTGCTTCAGTGAGTGTTCCCTGAGCACCTGCTCTGTGCCAGAACACTGTTCTAGACTCTGGGGAATACTGGGGCCCTGAAGAAAAGAGGCAGAAACCACCTAAATTAACCAATAAGTGAGCTAATTGCAAGTTCAGATAAGAGCTGTGGAAGAGACCACAGGATGAGAAAAGAATATGGAAGAAGGTTCTTTGGGTGGGAATATTCAGGGGAGATGGCTGAAGCGAGTGACATAGAAGCAGAGGCGGAGAGGACACAGCCCCTGTCCAGCTGTGTGATACTGGGCAGCTGGTCCTCTTCGCAGTAAGTCACTTCACCTTACTGAGCCTTGACTTCCTCATCTGTAAATAAATGAGTATAATAATCTCCTCCCTGAGCTGTGACGAGTAGATGTAATATGTGGGAAACCACCTGTCCTGTGCAGGGTACAGACGAGGCTCCCAGTAAATGCTGAAGCTGGGATGCTCAAGGAGGCAAAGCTTTTGAAGTAAGAGAGTCTGTTTTTAAAATAAAGGAGTTGATAAAATGAAGATTCTCAGGCCCCCAGACCTACAGAGATGCAGCAGGTAGAAGGTGGGCCTGTGGAATTCGCATTTTTAAGAAGCTCCTCCTGCTGTTCTGATGTGGGTGTTTGGGGGACCACAACTGGAGAAACATCAGCAGATGATAAATTTAAGCAGTGTGTAAGGATCTGCAGACAGGTGCTCGAGGAACCTTCTGGAAGAACCTCCGGATTCAAGAGAAGACCTGAGTTGCTTCAGGTGTTGTGAGAGGAGGAGGTTTGGTGAGTAATGTGTGAAAATCCATCTCGAGAAGGTCACCTTTCAACTCTCCTCCCAGCTGCTGAAGATGAAGAATTATCGAAAGCCATTCAACGCCAACAGCATGTTTTGAGAAGAGTGAAGAGGCGAGAAAAACAATTTACAGGTAATGAAAATACCCGGGGGGGGCCTTCCAGTTGTGAAACCAAGACATCCCAGAAAGGCTGCACACAGACTGACCTCAGTGGAAATGTGCCTTGCCATCCCTTTCAGGGCTGGGTCAGGGAGGTGGAGGGCAGGGTAGGAAGTGGGAGTCCAGAGGTCTTGTCTCCAGTGAAAGGAACATAAAAGAAATTTCAGCGTGTTACCAAAAATCACAGAGATCACCCCTTCTCCATCAAGGTCAAGTCAGGCAAACAGAACCAGCACTAGGAACTTGAGGCAGAGGGAATTTAATGTAGGGAACTCTTCTCAGAGGTGTTGCAAGAGATGAACTCAGAAAAGTGAGACAACCAAGAGATTAACCGATGCAGGAAGCCACTCCCCTCCCTGGAGGCAGAACCGGAGGGACTGTGGAGCAAGGTGGGGTTAGCAGAGCCTGCAGGGGCTGGACATGAAGGAGGCAAAAATGGGGAGAAATACCCTGTCTTCTGCCCTCCTTCAGCCTGTGTCTGCCATTGCTCAAACCTAATCAGGTGATGGGCAAGGCATCCTGGGAAATGTAGTTCGGAAGGGTCAGTGCACTGTGGTTTGGAGCAAAAAAGAGCAGGAGGGAATCTTCAAGCCAAAAGGCAAGTGGCCACTGCAATCCCCATGGCCACATGTCCGGATGTCCCCAGCTTACACCTGTTGTCCTGGAGCCGTTATGAATAATGCCCACTTTCACTCCCAAAGTGTCCTGATTGAGAAGATAAATTATGTGGTCAGTTCACCAGTGCAGAGAAACTGAGAATCAGATATAGTTATATTGAGAAGGGAAGAAATGCAAGATTTAATATGGGAAGGAGAGAGGGAGTAAGAAGGAAGAGAAGACCTGATTCGTCTTTTTTTTATTAGTACAAAATAAATAACTGCAAAACAGAAGCCGGAAAGCTCCCAGAGTAGACGCCCAGCATATGTTGGTGAATGATCCCAGTAACTAAGCGTCTGCCCATGAGCCCCACTGTAGCCTCGTCATCTGCCTGCAGGTAGACAAGAGAAGGGAGTGGAAGCACAAATCCAAAGGCTAGGCTGGGGAGGGGAGAGAAGTTCTCAGGAGACTTCCAGAGGCCCTGGGCTAGACCTGCCTGACACGGGGGGCTGTGGCTACCCATGGCCAGCCGGTCGGGGGTCTGCTGTGCACACACTGGAGAGCTGGCTGCTCCCTAGAGGTAGACATCTGGACCCTAGGACAGACCTGAGGGCTGGAGAGGGAGCTGCAAAAAGACCTGAGGTGCTTCCTGGGCCTCTGCAGATTGATGACAGTCTAGGAAACTGCCCAGGAGGGAGTGGTGCTTTCTTTCCTTCTGGCGCGCACCCCCTGCACACCTGCAGAGCAGGGGGCAGCCAGCATGGAGATTTAGAGCACAGGATTTGAAATCATGCTGTCAGAGTTCGACTCTGCTGCTGCTTCTTCCTCACTGTGGGGGTCACTCAACCTCTCTGAGCCTCAGTTTCTTTATCTGTAAGATAGGGACCTAACAGTGCCTCCTTTATAGAGATGTTGGGGATTAGTATCAGATCACTGTGCAAAGCACTCCCCACGGTATTTGACACAGGATAGTGTGAGCTGCTAGGGTTGCTAATTGGGCTCTTTAAAACCTGCATTCTCCCTCCCTCTAAAGGCCCTAGCTGGGGTCCTTCCCTCCTCCAAGACTGTGAGGGGAGAGGAAAGTCCTGGCTCCCTCCCACCTGCTCAGAAACAGAAGGTGGGTGGCCCAGTTTGAGTTTAGGGAACTAAGTAACATCCAAGCGGTTCCTGTCAGGCAGGTACCCAGGGTCGCCTGGGATGGGCAAGACGAATGCAGCAATGAGGGAGGCTATCAAGGTCAAGAAATGAGCTGTGGAGTCCCCAGGGCTGGGGAGCTCAGCTCTGCTACCTGAGCCTCAGTTTCCCTATCTGCAAAAACGGGCACTAGGCTGCTGTTCTAGAAGGTCTCACACAGGGCCTGAGAGCAAGGGGAGGTGGGAAGGAGCTGGACAAGGGTGTGGTCTCAGGTCAGATCCCAGGGGAGGGGAGCTCTAGAGTGGAAATCGCACCTGAGTCACCCTCCTGAGACGGGAGGCTGGGCATTTGTGTCCTGTATTAGTAAGTCATTGGGAGGAGACATAACCTGTCCCATGAGGAGGCTCCAACTGGCTGAGGTCATTTCTCTGGAGAAGGGAGCCATTCGTGGCCAGCACTGCTGGATGGGTTCCTGGCCCAGGATCTGGCTGGCCCGGGAAGTAACTGAAAAGCACTCACTACGGAACTGTGGCCACCACACAGTGTTCACAGGGCGGACTCTCTCTCTGCAGACGGCTGTTCCTCCCACAACACAGCCATGGCTGTGGCAGCCCTCGGGGGCTTCCTCTACGTCTTGGCGGAATACCCCCCAGCAAATGGAGAGCTGTGGCCGTCCACACTGACGCCACCCGCAGTTGCTGAGACACATGTTTCCACACCTGCCACTGGAAGATGAAACAGAAGCCGGACGCCCTTAGTCAGTCCTTCCTCCCTTAAATCCTGGGTGCCCGGGCCATACCGACAAGGAGGCGGCAGAATAAAGACTAGCAAAGCAACCCAGCTTCATCCCCTCAGGGAGCAGGGCCAGGGAAGGTGATGTAGGGGTGGATCCAGGCGTGGGATCCAGGCATGGAAGCAGATGAATAAATTTAGAGTGCAGTTGAGTCGTGTTTCTCAGCCGTGGGGACAACTTCTAGGGCTCTGTTTCAAGTCACGACACAAATTCCAAGGAGACCCATAACTTGAGTCTTAAAGGCGGTTTGTTCAGATGCCCAACTGTTGCGCCCTTCCCGGTGGGAGAAATAAGGGTCTCTGAATGTAACAGTTCAAGTCCGAGTTCAAGTTCAAGACCGAACTTGAGACGTGGTCACAAAAGATCAGCTCATAAAATGTTTATATCCGTGCGAGGAACTCTACAGTCCCATGTCGCGTCCTTTCATGGCCACATCATTTTACAGAAAGGCAGTGTGGCATCATGGTTAATGGTGTGGCTCTGTGCCCAGGCTCCCTGAGTCCGAATCCCAGCTGTCCTGCTAATTAGCTCTGTGTCCCCGGGCAAGATCATTTAGCGTCTCTGCGACTCTGTTTCCTCATCAGTACGATTGGGACAATTACAGCAACTGCCTCAGGATTACTTGCAGTGCTGTGACCATCATCTTTGTGGGGTACTGAGAACCATTCCTATAACATAGTAAGTGCCAGGTGAGTGGCACTTATCCCCCCACAGGAGGGATGATGTCACATTACCTGGGAGTTTGTCCTGAAGCAGTGGGCATGGAGAGCTGACTTGTCAACTTTTCTCTTATGCCCAGCTTGTAACAACTTCCTCCCTCGTGTTCTGCTTCAGTGTGAGTATATCTGAACATGTCAATGAGAGTTCTTTTTTGTTTTGTTTTGTTTTTAATTAATTTATGGGTCCAGGCACTGTCTGTGGTGCAGATTTCAGGCTATGGACAGATGCATGTCAAAAGGAGACTGGGGTAGAAAACTCAGCTAAAAACCCAGTCCTTTGGACTGGAAGTTTCTTTAAGTCCATCATCTTGCTTTGCTTCGAAGTGAAAAATAGATCATCCTTAGGTGACAATTGAGTTGTATTTGACAATCTGAATTCAAACTCTGAGCTCCTTCTGTGCTCAGCTGAATAATCTGGTGGGGGCAGCGGTTCTTCTAAATCTTTCTCTGGGGAGTTAGTCTCCTCTGTCTGATCCTCTTTGCTGGTGCCCCTGAATGCGTTCCTGAAAGTGCTCTTCAGTTGTCAGGCACACAGAAATGGTCCTGGATCTCACTGACAAGTTTGACTTGCTTTTGAGTTGCTAGTTTTCTTGAGGAACCAAGGGCCAGAATTTAATACCTACTTGGCACTCCATATGCTTCAAGGATTTCTTCCACACTGCGTCACAAACCGAAGTTTACCAAGACAGTCACGCAGACTAGAGAGGGGTGGGTGGCACATAACCGGATTAGGGGGGATTATGCCTCACCCCCTGTCCTTCCTGCATTTGGGATGGATTAGTCACTGGAGCCTGACATTGATACATTTTTAGAAGGTTTAAGTGACCAAACTGGGGGCGGGGGTGGGGAGGGCAATGCCTCTAGCAGAAATCTGGGTTTATAAGCCACTTTCAGGAAAAGCGAATCCTAATACCAACTGGGACATGGGAAGAAAAATTTGCATGATGAACCCACTTGAATTGTCACACCTTTGGGTTACGATTGCTGTAGGGCACTGAGAAGAGGTAAAAACACCAATGGATGTGTCTCTTCACCACTCCCCCACCCCAGACCTCAGCCTCTCACTGAAGATGAATTCCATGAGCATTTAATATGATGTGGAGGTGGGCCTTCACTTCCTGTATTCTAAACACCGAGCACTGGCTCCCTACCCTCCTAGAGGAGTTTCTCAATGTGTGGCCTGTGGCTGCCGACATCAGTACCAGCTTGGGGAATCTTGTTACACATGCAGATTCTCAGACGCCTGGGTGGCTCAGTCAGTTAAGCATTTGCCTTCTGCTCAGGTCACAATCCCAGAGTGCTGCCTTGGGCTCCCTGCCCAGCAGGGAGTCTGCTTCTCCCTCTGACCCTCCTCACTCTCGTGCTTTCTCTCTCTCTCTCTCTCAAATAAATAAATAAATAAATACAATCTTTAAACAAATAAACAAACAAACATGCAGATTCTCCAGCCCTGCCCCTAGAGATTCTCATTTAGCCCTCAGGAGGGGGGGCCTGGGGACATGCCTCCCTGGCAAGCTCCCAAGGGATGCTGATGCTCACCAAGGCTGAGAAGTGTGGGGTCCCCAAGGCCTGGACCTGTATGACATCCGGTGGTAGATAAAGGGAACTTCTACAGTTGACATTGGGCAGTGGCCTTGGTCCTGTACATCCAGGGGTCTAAGTAATGTCCCGCCAGCACATGCTCCTCTTCCCTGCAAGATTCTTTTGGCTGGTCTGGAAATTAAGTTGACATGAGACAGATTATCAGGAGAAAAACAAACAAAAAGTTTAATAACATGCATACTGCCTATCTATGTGAGAGAGATCAGGAAAACTGAGTAACTCACCGCAATGGCCTAAGCCTTCACCCTAAATACCATCTCCAGCTAAAGAGGAGAGAAGATGTTGGGGGTGGGGAGTCAGTTAAGGGAGGTTACTGGGGAAAGCACAGTAAACAAGAGTAGATTTAAGTCCGTGCTGTCTCTACTGATAACAGTTTCTAGGGATTTAGAGTCATCCGTCCCCCTCTTTCTGGTAATGAGATGAAAACACACTTACAAAAAGGTAAATTCTGTTTTCAGAGCTTTCCTTGTGTCTGCAGTTTCTTAAAAATAACCAGCTTATCAGTATGCCAAAAAGGCATATCTTGGGGTGGCAAAATTTGCTCCCACGCCATTGTCAGTGCTCACACTCACCCCACTGTGATCTTAGGTGCTCCAGCAATGTTCCTGTCAAAAGTGTGTTCCTGATAGGCCCCTCGCTGAAGATAAAAATGTCCACTGTAAAACAGTATTTCCGTTAAATGAATCGTTGTGTAGTATTTCCCTTTAAGATGTAAATACGTACAGGAAAAGTTGTAAGCTCAAACTTCAGAACCAGGTGCCTCATCTGCTAACAGCTGTGTGACCCTGGGTCAGTAGCTTGCCCTCTCTGTGCCTCCATTTCCTTTTCTGTATAAAGGGTAGCACAATAACACCCACCTTCTAGGATTCCTGAGATAAAATGGTGCAGGGTAAGCAGCTCACATAGTGTCTGAGGCTTAAATGAGCTCAGTGGGTGTTAGCTGTTGAGTTTCTCAGAAAACCCATCATCCACACCACTTCCGCCTCTGAGGTTTTATCAGTCACCTATTATTTATGAGCAAAGGATGTCATTCCCAGGCAAATACCCCATCCATTCCTTCAGTAAATAGCGGTTGAGAACCTACAGTGTGCTAAGCTGTGCTCTGGGCATGCGAGATGCAGCTGAGAACAAACAAGAACCCCGTTCCCATCATTTAAGAAATATCCATGAAGTGCCTAATGTGTGCCAAGGACTGTGCAAAGTGCCAGGGTAAAGTAATGAAAAGCAGACATGGTCTCTGTCCTCAGAGATGACAGTCAAGGTGGGAGAGACATTAAGAAAAGGGGGGGCCACCTGGGTGGCTTGGTCGTTTAAGAAACAGCTTTAATCAGGGAGTAGCTGACTGGCTCAGTCAGTGGAGCATGTAACTCTTATCTTGGGGTTGTGAGTTTAAGCCCCATATTGGGTGTAGAGATTACTTAAAAATAAAATAAATTTTGAAAAATAAACAGTTATAATCATGCAGATCGCACTTGTGATGGGCAAGACTGGGTGCACTGCCTGGACATGGTATTCTTTCCCTTAACCCATAATCTGACAGTGATGTCATTTTGGAAGTTGGTGAGGTCCAGAGTCATTGGCCAAGAAAGAATTCTTGAGACATCTTTGGTGCAAAAAAGTGGTTTTAGGGGCGCCTGGGTGGCGCAGTCATTAAGCGTCTGCCTTAGGCTCAGGGCGTAATCCCGACGTTATGGTTATGGGATCTAGCCCCACATCAGGCTCCTCCGCTATGAGCCTGCTTCTTCCTCTCCCACTCCCCCTGCCTGTGTTCCCTCTCTCGCTGGCTGTCTATCTCTGTCAAATAAATAAATAAAAATTTTTTTTAAAAAGGTGGTTTTATTAAAGGATGGGGACAGGACCCGTGGACAGAAAGCACTGCTGCACTGGGGCTGTGGGGAATGGCTGATTATATATATTTGGGAGTTGGGGGAGGTAAGGACAGGAGGAGGTATCCAAAAGCACTTTCATATGCTAAAGAAGATTACAGGACACTGGAGGCCTGGATATTGTTAAGGTTGTTTTTCCTTCCAGTAAGGCGTTAACATGAAGACAGCTGGGGGCTTCCTGGAGAAATGTTATACTCTGCCTGCCTCAGGTCCCTGTCAATGGGCTGCAGCCATCTCCAGGGTCTATGGTGCCCTCTGCCTGTAAGGCTCTGGCCCCTGAGCTCCCACAGCTACCCCTTCTCCTATCCCTCATCTCAGCCTAAATGGGCTTAGAGAGGCCTTCCCTGCCACTCCTGTTCTTTCTCCGTCCTGCTTCTTCCCACCACACTTGAGTTGTTTGGTGTCTGTCTCCACAAGGGCAAGACTGGTCTGTTGGTTTCATCAGCATCTAGCACATAGGAGGAGCTCAATCTGTTCAATCTACAAATGACTGTGGAACCCAGATGAGGAAGCTGAGAGAAGACAAAGGTACTAACGAAGGGTGAATGTGAGCAGAGGAGAAAGCCCTGAGTTAGTAAGCTGGCATGGCTAGAACTGTGGGTTTGGGCTTAGAAAGATAAACTAAAAATTTTTTTTAATTAAAAATTTTAACTAAGAGTTTGAGCAAAAATCAATTCGAACAGGGCAGTACCAAATTGAAGTGGATATGAGCCAGGGGAAAGACTTCTAATAAGAAAGTGAGAAAGCAAAGAAAGGAAATTGATTGCCTATAGCTTGATGCCTAGTTGAGTGTTAGTTAAAGCTGTTTGCAACTGGTCATCCTTAGGTTTTGATTTCATAACCTTGAGGCATTTATAGGCTTAGATTTTGGTTTGCTTCTTCTTCTTTTTTTTTTAATTATTTAAATTCAACTTAGTTAACATATACTGTGTTAATTTCAGGGGTAGAATTTAGTGATTCATCATTTGCATATAATACCCAGTGCTCATTACATCAAGTGCCCTCCTTAATGCCATCTTGGTTTGCTTCTGTAGGCAGTGTTAAAGGGGGAAAAAAAAAAAAAAGACGGTGCCTGACTGGCTTAGTCACAGAGCACGCACCGCTTGATCTCAGGGTCGTGAGTTCGAGTCCCACATTGTGTGGAGAGATTAGTTTTTTAAAAAGTAAAAAAGAGGGGCGCCTGGGTGGCACAGCGGTTAAGCGTTTGCCTTCGGCTCAGGGCATGATCCCAGCGTTGTGGGATGAGCCCCACATCAGGTTCCTCTGCTATGAGCCTGCTTCTTCCTCTCCCTCTCCCCCTGCTTGTGTTCCCTCTCTCGCTGGCTGTCTCTATCTCTGTCAAATAAATAAATAAAATCTTAAAAAAAAAAAAGTAAAAAAGAGAGACAACAGGCCCACAATAGAGTAACATTTGCCAAGCCCCATGTCAACTAACCAACACTTAATATCTGACTTAACTATAGTTTCAACCTCTTTCAGGAAAGAAACCTTTAACCAGTCAGTGACCTGGTCAGCACTAGTGAAGTTCTGTGATGAGGGAAAGGAAGGCAAGCAGAGGACAAAGCAGAAGCTGACACCCTGCAACCCCCTCCCCCTGGGATGTATGCAACATTCCTCAGGCACTCCTGGCTGCCCTAAAGGACAAAGAAACAGTTAACCTATAGATAACACAACCTTGCAAGACTTGAGTCTCCCGCAGTTTACAAATGTCTTAGCAGTTTACAAGAGCAAAGCTATCAGTAACCTAGCTTCCAGAAGGGAATGTATGTAGACGCAATTAAATTTCCTTACTACCTACAGCCCATTGACAAGTCCTTGAAACAGGCACAGTGACATTCCTCTAGGAACTCAGCTGCCTCGATGTTAATACTTTGCTAAAGGCCAAAGGCAGTCCTAGCCTAACCCCCTTCCCTCCACCAGGATCCTGTAAGTCTACTTTAACGTATAAAAATTCCTTTGGAGACTTCATTTATCTCTAACCCCCTCCCCCAAGTTATGTGTTAGCAATCATCCCCCAAGCATATGGCCCACCGACATACATCTGAAGGGTCTCATGACTAAGGTTTTATTAGACGGTAATAAATGACCTTTTCCCAACAATAGCTAGCCCCCTCAAGGTCCTGGAAACCTTGCTTCCAAAATTCCTTAGAGACTTAGGCTATCCCTAACCCTCTCCCAACTTGAGGGTATATAATGGGCCAGTTCTCATGACTCCGGAGCAGCTCTTTCTGCCCACGGTCCCGTCCCGGTGCTTTAATAAACCACCACTTTGCACCAAAGACGTCTCAAGAATTCTTTCTGGGGGCACCTGGGTGGCATAGCGGTTAAGCGTCTGCCTTCGGCTCAGGGCGTGATCCCGGCATTATGGGATCGAGGCCCACATCAGGCTCTTCTGCTATGAGCCTGCTTCTTCCTCTCCCACTCCCCCTGCTTGTGTTCCCTCTCTCGCTGGCTATCTCTATCTCTGTTGAATAAATAAATAAAATCTTTAAAAAAAAAAAAAAAAGAATTCGTTCTGGGTTGGCGGCTCCTGACTCCACCCCACTGAACCTCACCTATATCCCACAACCTCATCAATCTGCACGATAGGCCCCTGTCTTTCCCTCAAAGGAAGGTGACCTTGCCTGAAACAAGCCACTCTTTGTCTCACTCCCTTTCTGCCTATAAAAGCCTTTCATTTTGCACAGCTCTTCGGAGCTTTTATTTGCTAGATGGGATGCTGCCTAATTCTTGAATCGTTGAATAAAGTCAATTTGATCTTTAAATTTACTCAGTTGACTTTTGTCTTTTAACAGCAGCCATGGCATAAAGCCACATCAATCTAATGGCCTCCTTGTTTAATTAATGTAATAGGCTGCTCAGCAAATGGAGAATTTCCATGGGACATATGTGCTTAGATATTATGTGCTTGTTATATGTTTGTCAGAGTGAGAAAGTTGGGAGGAGACCAAAGGTCAGAACTCTTCTAGAGACTCCCTGTACCTGTATCTCCCAGGTGACCTACGTAGAGAAAAGAGGGACTTCCAGAGGCAGTGGGAGGTCTGGGCTTGATTGCTAAAGACTTTTGGCATCTCCCAACTATCTTAATGTTAATGCTCTGGTACAGGGAAAAACAACCTTAGCTTGACAATAGCAAACTCCACTATCCCAAAAGTCTTCTTTAGCATATGAAAGTGCTTTTGGGCACCTCCCTTTGTCCTTACCTCCCTCAACTCCCCAGGATATAATCAGCCATTCCTCTCAACCCCAGTGCACCAGCTCTTTCTGCCCACTGGTCCTGTCCCCATGCTTCAATAAAACCACCTTTTTGCACCAAAGATGTCTCAAGAATTCTTTCTTGGCCATAGGGCTCCAGACCTCACCTACATTCAAAACTACATCAAAAGTCATAAGAGATCAAGGCTGAGAAACTTACAGAATAAGGGAGACCCGAAGAGACGTGACAAGTAATGCAACTCCTAATTGGACCCTGGATGTGGGGAAAACAGCTCTAAAGGACATTATACAGAAAATTGGCAAATATGAATGTGAACTGTAGATTAGTTAAATGCTGTTAATGTAAAATGTCTTAATTTTACTTAGCCTGCGGTTATGTAGGAAGATGTCCTTGTTCTTACAAGACACGTGAAGTAGTGAAGCGACGGGTCCCGATGTCTGCAACTTGGTTGCAAATGGTTGGGGGGGTGCAGTATGCGAATGAAGTTGAAATGATAAACTAAATGGGATAAAAGTCAACTAGTAAATACAGATAGAACGTATGTGGGAGTTCTTTACATTAGTCTTAGAACCTCCGGTATGCTTGAAATTACATCAACACGAAACGTTCCCACCACTACCCCAGCACCACGCACCTTCTGGAAAAAAACAGTGAATTACAGAAGATCTCGCGATATCTAAAGAAGCCTAAACTATCTGTCCCGTTCGAAATCGGCCCCCAAAAAATCGTGAGTCACGTGGGACGAACCCACGTGATCGGAGGCCCGGTTCCAACATGGCGGCCTCCACGGGTCGCCGGCTTCTCTTCCTCCTTGGGCTGCTCGGCTTCCTCCGAGAGGCGACCAGCGGCGTCGACTGGGGGTGAGTAAAGGTCTGGAGGGGTGAGCCTGGTTCGGGGATACTCCGCCCGGGACACAGCCTTCCGAGCTCACGGCCGCCCTGTCCCCGCAGGGTCTCCCGCGACGACGACTTGCTGTTGCCCTACCCCCGCGCACGCGCGCGCTCCGCCAGGGACTGCTCAAGGGTGCGCGCCGGCAGCCTTGAGCACGAAAGCTGGCCACCTACCCCGGCGACCCCCGGCACCCGGGGTCCGGCGGTACGCACCTTCGTGTCGCACTTCGCGGACCGCGCGGTGTCTGGCCACCTGACGCGAGTGGCAGAGCCCCTGCGCACCTTCTCGGTGCTGGAGCCCGGTGGGCCCGGCGGCTGCGCTTCGAGGCGCCGCGCCACCGTGGAGGAAACGGCGCGGGCGGCCGGCTGCAGAGTCGCCCAGAACGGCGGCTTCTTCCGCACGGACTCGGGCGAGTGCCTGGGAAACGTGGTGAGCGACGGGCGCCGGGTGAGCAGCGCCGGGGGGCTGCAGAACGCGCAGTTCGGGATCCGCCGCGACGGGACCCTGGTCACCGGGTGAGGAGGCAGGGAGCCTCGTGACTATCGAGGGCAGACGACCTGAGATTTGGGTTGTAGCAGTGGTGCTGGGTTCAAGTCACCTGACAAAGCTGAGCCTCCGTTTCCGTTCTGTAGAATGGGAATAGTAATACTTTTCCTTGCAGTGTTTGTTCATCTCCCAGTATCACCTAGTGCGTGCATTGTGGCAGGCAATATGCTGCGCGCTGGGGATATAGCAGTGAACAAACAGACAGCCTTTGTCTTCACGGAACTCTCCCCCATTACTAGGAAAAGTAAGTAAAAGCCAGGAAAATAATTAAGATAAATTTAGATTGCATGCATGTAAAGAAAAGAAGCAAGGAACAGGGAAAACCAATGTAAATGGAATGTGGATTTTAGGGGCGCCTGGGTGGATCAGTCGTTAAGCGTCTGCCTTCGGCTCAGGGCGTGTTCCCAGAGTCCTGGGATCCATCCCTACATCAGGCTTCTCCGCTGGGAGCCTGCTTCTTCCTCTTCCACTTCCCCTGCTTGTGTTCCCTCTCTCGCTGGCTGTCTCTCTGTGAAAGAAAGAAGAAAGAAAGAGAGAAAGAGAGAGAGAGAGAAAGAAAGAAAGAGAAAGAAAGAAAGAAAGAAAGAAAGAAAGAAAGAAAGAGAAAGGGAGGGAGGGAGGGAGGAAGAAAAGAAAGAAAAAAAAGAAATCTATCTTAAAAGGGAGGGAGGAAGAAAAGAAAGAAAGAAAAGAAATCTATCTTAAAAAAAAAAAAGGAATGTGGATTTTAGGGAGGGTGAACAGGAAGGGCCTGTCTGAGAAGGTGACCTCTGGGTTGAGACCTGAAGATTAATCGTAAGTTAGCCAAGGTCTGAACTAGAGGAAGAGCACTACAGTCAGAAGGAAGAGCAGGTGCTAGGCTTAGAGGTGCACAAGGGTTTGGTGTGTGTGAGGCACTGAAGGAAGGAGCAGAGTATCAGAGGATGACAGGACTGACTTTGGTTATTTAAAAACACGCTCTAGGGGCACCTGGGGGGCTCAGTTGCTTAAGTGTCTGCCTTTGGCTCCGGTGGCGACCTCAGGGTCCTGGGATTGAGGCTTGTGTCAGGCTTCCTGCTCAGCAGGGGAGTCTGCTTCTCCCTCTCCCTCTGTTCCTGCTCATGCTCTCTCTCCATCTCACTCTCTCAAATAAAGAAATAAAATCTTTTTTAAAAAATGAAAATAAAAACATGCTCTAATCCTGGCAGAAGGCTGGGTTGGAGGGACCAGAGTAGAAGCAAGGAGACCAATTATGAGTTGTCAGTAGGCATCAGGCGGTGGTTTCACTACAGTGATGGCCTAGGAGGTCGAAGACCAGAGATGGACTTGAAATGTGTTGAGACTCGTTGTTGATATTAGATGAAGTCGTAACCGGGATGCGCAGACCGTTTACGAAGGCTGCACTCAGGACCAGGGTGGTTCCTGGGACACCAGGGGGAATCAAGCAGCCAACCTGAGGAGGAGAAGTAGGGGAGAGCCCTACAACCTGCAGTTGCCCCTGCTGGTGAGTGAATCTAATGCCTTTTCTGTGTCCAGGTACCTGTCTGAGGAGGAGGTGCTGGACAATGAGAATCCATTTGTGCAGCTGCTGAGTGGGGTCGTGTGGCTGATCCGCAATGGAAGTGTGTACATCAGCGAAAGCCAGGCGGCCGAGTGTGATGAGACGCAGGAGACAGGTTTGGGGGCAGGGTGTGGCATAGTCTTGTTGAGAACCAGGACCGCTGGGCTGGTGGGGGAAGCTGTTCTTAAGTCTTTGAGTGTGTACTATTCAAGGTACAGGGGATCCATGGGGCTTATGACAAATAAGGTCCCTGCTCTTGGGGAATACATAAGAAAGAAAATAGATATGTAATTTGCTGAAAGGAAGTGGTAAGTGCTAAGAAAGAAAAATAAAGTTGGGAGAAAGGAAATAGGTAGAGGAAAGGAGCTGTGAATCAGAATCCTGAATCCCTGGGGGGTAAGACCCAAACCTGTGTGTTTTAACAAACCCCTTGAGTCATTCAGTTTGAAAAACTCTGGGATGTGGAGTACTGGCGTAGGAAAGGATGTTATGGCCCTGATGTGGAAATGGCTGTTTCAGACTGAGCAGTCAAGGGAGGCCTCACTGAGGAGTGGCCTTAGATTGGAAAGAACAAACCACAGGAAGGGCTGAGGAGAAGCACAGTCCAGTCAGAAGGAACAGAAGGCATAGAAGCCCTAAAGCAAAAAGTGGCTGCAGGGTGGTGAGAGGGGAGCCTCCAGAGATGCGGTAGGAGAAGCAGACCCCGGGGCGTCTGGGGTAAGTGTCTGCCTTCAGTTCAGGTCATGATCCTGGAGCCTAGGGACTGCGTCCCACGTTGGGCTCCCTGCTTGGCCGGGAGTCTGCTTCTCCCTTTGCCCCTCAACCCCGCTCGTGCTCTCACTCGCTCTCTCTTTCTCTCAAATAAATAAGAAAATTAAAGAAAAAAGAGAGAGAGAGAGAGAGAGAGAGAAGCAGGCCAGAGTGGCCGTGTTGGGCCTTGGATTTTGAGCTGAGAACAGTGGAAGCCGTTAGAGGGTTTTCCCCTGGAGGCTGCTGTCACTTAATTTACACCTGAGAAGGGCCATCTGGCCGCTATGTGGAGACTGAGTGGGATGGGACAGAGGAGAGGCAGGATGATACATGTCTGAGTGAGATGCTGGATGGCGTGGACCGGAGGTGGAGAGTGGCATTGGACTGGCCAAAAAGAACAGGCAGAGCCCAGGAGGCTTCCCAGAGGGCCAGGTGATCAGCCAGGCTTCTTCTCTTTTAGGTTCCTTTAGCAAATTTGTGAATGTGATATCAGCCAGGACAGCTGTGGGACATGACCGGAAAGGGCAGCTGGTGCTCTTCCACACAGATGGGCAGACGGAGCAGCGGGGGTGAGTGCCAGGACCTGGGAACAGCAGGCCTGGGCTGACTCCTGCTTTGAGGAACTTCAGCCCACTGATGGCTGCCCTTCGGACTCCCACCTGTTCCCTGGGGATGTTCACTGCCTTCCCACAAGAAAGAGTCCCTAGATCTGTCTCATGTTTGAGAACTCACTGCCTTCTACACACTCCCTCTCAGTCTCCCCAACTTAGGCCTCCGCTCTCCTGAGCCTGGGATAGGGTGATAGGAAGTAATTACAAAGTTAGCAGGGAGAAGACCTCCGTTCCCGTCCCAGCTCTGCCACCTGCTAGCTCTGTGGCCACAGACGAGGCTCTCACTCTCTCTGAGCCAGTTTCTTCCTTTCTAAAGAGCGTGTCAGTCTGCTATTGCTGTGTAACAAACAAGCACAAACAGCACCCATTTGTTAGCTCACAGTTCTGTCAGTCAGAAGTCTGGAGGGCTCAGCTGAGTTCCATGTTGGAGCTTTCCCACGGACAAAATCAAGCCGTGTGCCAGTTGGGCTGTCATCTGGAACTTCAGAAAAAGAATCCTCTTAGCTCATTTGGGTTGCCAGCAGGGTGCACTTCCTCGTGGTTATAGGACTGAAGTCTGGGTTTCCTTGCTGGTTGTTGGCCGACCCTGGCTCCTTCAGGCTGCCCACATTCCTTCTTGTGCATGTTACCCTCCCCATCTTCAAGCCAGCAAACATGTGTCCAGTCCCTTTATACTCTTTGTATTTCCAGTCTCCCTCACTTCACATTCTGCCACCAGCCAGGGAAAGGTCTGCTTTTAAGAGCTCTTGTGATTCCACTGGGCCCACCCAGATAATCCAGGGTGGTGTCCCCACTTGTGGACAGCTGAGCCATGTAAAACAGCAGTCATGGGAGTGATCTCTCATTATATACACAGCTTCTAGGGATTAAGATGGGACATTTTTGGGGGAAGCCAATTTAGAAATTTGTCTGCCACAGTGGGCGTGATACTGTCCACCTTGGAAAGTAATACCAGTTAAACCGGAAATGCAGTGGACACGGTCAGCATTAATGCTCTTGTCCTGCAGCATTAACCTGTGGGAGATGGCAGAGTTCTTGCTGAAACAGGACGTGGTCAACGCCATCAACCTGGATGGAGGGGGCTCCGCCACCTTCGTGCTCAATGGTACCTTGGCCAGTTACCCATCAGATCACTGGTAAGCATGCCAGAGCCCTCTTCTTGAGGTCTAAGTCCAGGCCTATCCCTAGCTATCTAATTCAACAAATATTGAGCACGTACTATGTGCCAGGCCCTGAGGATTCAGACTTGAGCCGAGATCCCTGCCTCTCACTGCTTACAGGAAGAGAGTTGAACTATACATGCTGTACCAGTACCACCCACGCCAACGAAAGGGGGTTAATAGGTCAGCAAAGACCTCTCTGAGCATAGTGGAACCTGAGCTGAGATCTGAAGGTCGAGGTAGCAAGGCAGGACCTGGAGAACCTTCGGGGCAGTGAGAACAGCACGTGGAAAGGCCCTGGGGTTGGAAGAAATTGTCAGGGTGGGAAGAACCTATAAAAGGCTAGAGAAGGGAGAGTGGAGAGAGTGGCAGCCATCGGGGGCTGTAGTAGGGGGTAGAAAGGGTGCGCTGGGGATGGACAGTGCCTTGCCCTCTCTTCACACGCCATGTCGCTCCACAGCCAGGACAACATGTGGCGCTGTCCACGCCATGTGTCTACTGTGGTGTGTGTGCATGAGCCCCGCTGCCAGCCACCTGACTGCAGTGGCCACAGGACCTGTGTGGAGGGGCGATGCCAGTGCACGGGGCACTTCTGGCAGGGCGTGGCCTGCAACGAGCTGGACTGTGGCCCCACCAACTGCAGCCAGCACGGGTTTTGCACAGAGAGTGAGTGGGGTCTCTGGGGTGGCAGCTGTGACTGGGGCTCCCAGCTCTCACTGCCCTGGCCCTGCCCAGGCCCTCACCTGGCCCTCTTGGTCTTGTCTTGGCAGCTGGCTGCCGCTGTGAAGCTGGATGGACAGGGTCCAACTGCAGTGAAGGTAAAAGCCACCAGGCCAGGTGCCTCCCCACCCCTGGCCACCTGGGGAGAGGGTGAGCATGGCAGCTCCCTTTATCTCCCTCCTGTTTGCTGCTCTCGCCTGACTGTAAATCACTGCGTTAGTGTCCTGCAGTGGCCACAGCAAATTCCACAAACCGGGTGGCTTAAAACAGCAGAAACTTACACTGTCACAGCTCAGGAGGCCAGAACTGTAAAATCAAGGCGTTTGCAGGGCCCATACTCCTTCTCAAAGGTCTACGGGAGCCTCCTTCCTGCCCCTTCCAGCTCCCGGTGGCTCCAGGCATTCCTTGGCTCATGGCCACGCCGCTCTGGTCTCCGCCTCCATCTTCACATGGCCTTCCCCCGTGTCTGTCTCTCCATCCCCTTCCACGGACCCCAGATCGTTTGATTTAGGGCCCACTCTAAATCCAGGCATCCTCATCTCTTAAGATCTTCACTTAATTGTATCTGCAAAGGCTCTGTGTCCAAATGCAGTCGTGTTCCCAGATTCTGAGGTTTAGGACATAATATCTTTTGGGGGCACACAATTCAACTCACTGTAGCCATCCACAGTTTCAAAGCCTTCAGGGCTTTCTTTCGAGTAAGTGAAAGAAATGGACTCCTCAGCCTGACCTGCCAGGTGCTACAGCCCCTCCCTGACTCACTGACCCTGCGCTGCTCCTCCAAACCCCAGCTTAACTGCCCTGTCCTCAGGGGCCTGCCCGCCCCCACCCCCTCCAGCGGTCTGCCGCTGCTGCACTTGTCCCCACCTGCACATCACGTCTGCTTTCTGGCTCACTGGCCACCTCCCGATCTAGACAGGAAGCTCCAGGAGGGCTCAGCCTCAGGGCCTGCCTTCAAGTGGGTTCTCCCTCACTTTCTGTTGGAAGAATATGGGAACCTACAGGGCCACTTGGGGTGACTGAGATCTGTTTGCAGTGTTGTTGGCCCTCACCTAGGAGAGGCAGGGTTGGATTTTGAAATGACTCCCCTTTCCCCATGCCAGCTTGCAGCAACGGCTCCTTCGGGGAGGACTGTGCCATGAAGTGCGGGTGTCAGAATGGAGCTGCCTGTGACCCGGTCCGGGGGACCTGCACCTGTCCTCCTGGTTTCACTGGGGACACCTGTGAGCATGGTAAGATAGATGGGCCCCAAGTCAGCTGGGAGGAAGTGCCACCCGGGGCACCTCCAGCGTCTAGCCTGCGGGATCCGGGGGGGGCACTTGTGCTTCAGCCCAGCTCTGCACACACCTGGGGCCCATCCTGTCCGTGCAGAGAGAGGCCCTGCTACCGAGGCCTCCACTTCTGCCCCCTCTCCACAGAGTGCCCCCTTGGCTGGCACGGGCCAGGCTGCCAGAGGCCTTGCGAGTGTGAGCACTGGCAACTGCAGCCTGGCCCAGGCCCCAGCCCTTAACAGCATCCTCTCCCAAGGTATGGCTCCTCCCAGTCCCCTGGGGGCAAGAGGGGGCACACCCCTCCTCTCCCAGCATGTCAGCTTTTCTCTGGTGTCTTGCAGTGAAGCAGTGTCTCCCGTCATCCGCGACCACCCTGAGAACAGGAGAACTCTCCCTTCTCACTGGGTAGGAGATTTGGTGGGACTTGGGGCAGACCTGGGAGGAAATCCCCCCTCTCTCCACCTGTGAGGCATGGCCTCTGCTCAGGGACTCAGTAACGCTAGGAGGTGGCAGCAGGGCACCCAGGTGACGTTTCTCCGATGTAAGTACAGGGAAAGTCACAGCTGATGCTCACAACCACCAAAGTGGTCCTGGGAGATGTTGAGAAGGACCCTGGTCACCACCCCAGTGGGAGTCGAGGGGGCAGGGCAGCGGGCTCCTTTCCCTGTGAGACTCGCGACTTACTTTCTCAGTGCCTGGTGCCCAGTACAGAAGTGCCAAGCCCCAGGGAACTCGCATCATTTCTCAAGCACCTCTGTGTGCTCCTTGTGGTGGGCTTTCTCTCTCTTTTCTAGTGCAGTGGGTCTCAAACTTGATCTCTGGGAGGGGCTACTGGAAGAGATTGCTGGTCCCATCTCTGGAGTTTCTGCATCAGTAGGTCTGGGGTGGGGCGTGAGAATCTGCATTCCCAGTGCTATCCCAGGTGATGCTCATGTTGTTGCTATGGAGACCCCACTCTGAGAACTTCTTTTCTTGTAGTTCTCACCTCATGGCCCAGCCCTGGGTGCCGGCCCAGCCCCCCCCATGTTGGAGGTGGGGATCAGGTGTGGGTATGAATGAAATCTCCTGGCGATGTCCTAGAGGACAGTCTCATCATTAATAATGCAGATCCCAGGTCCCTCCTGGAGGTCCTGACTCAGTGAGCCTGGGGTGAGGCTCAGAAGGCCCAGAACCACACCTGAAGAAAACCCCTGGAAATGTGCTTTGAAAATGCACCCAGAGCAGTGACAGTGGCTCCTGGGCGCTCCACGCCCCCGGTCTTAAGTTCAGGCTCCTCAGGTGTGAGTCTTTGAGCCCCTCCTTCCCCAGTGCAGACCTGGAACCGATTGACAGTTGCCGGCAAGGGAAGGGGAGCCATGGAGGCGCTGACGAGCATGACCCTGCCCGTAGCAGTGTTTGTGTCTGCTTTTGCGTTGAGGGCTTCAGCCAAAGATTCACATGAAGGAGGAAAACAAGGATCATTGAAAGACCCTGCCAGCTCCACAGGAGGGAGGAAGGGGTGCAGTTCTCCCTGCTCTATTTGCTTTGAGGTTTCTGGAACATCCCCCAGGAGCACAGGATGCAAACTGATGCATCTTGAGGCATCATTGTTAGATCCCCAACTGTATTTTATTTCGCCTGCATAATTTTAAAAAATTTTAAGATTTATTGGCAACATCTGAAAATCAATAACGTTCACATAAAAAAATTTCGTGGTTTCTCTTGAAATATCAGGAGATGTGGCAGAGCTGGCCTGCATGCCACATAGTGACTGTCACTACTGCACCCCGAACGTGTGTCCGGAGTGTGTCCGGCCCTGCCAGGCCCATTTTGCTCCTGGACAGTATTTGTGTTTTCCCTGGAGGCCCCCGACTCTGCCTCTGCTCTGGTGGAGGGGAGGGAGGGAAACCCCCCCAGCACTGCCCAACAACCCCCTGTTTAGGCTTTCTCTTCTGCACCCAGGACCACCTGGCTGGCCCTCACCCTGGCCCTAGTTTTCCTTCTGCTGATCAGCACGGTGGCGAATGTGTACTTGCTCCTCGGCTCAAGAGCGGAGCAGAGCCGGCACCTGGATGGGGCCTACGTTTACCACCCGCTGCAGGAGATGAATGCGGAGCTCCTGGCCGCGGAGAAGGAGCAGCCGGGTGATGCCCACAACCCCTTTAAGGACTGAAGCCTCCAGCTTCCCGTCGTGGCCTGCTCTGAAGGCTCATTTCGACACGGTCTGATTTCTGCAAGGGAAATTTCAAGTCCGCTGACCGTCTGGGTGATCTCAGCCCCGGTGCCAAGCCAAGCTTCTGATAGCACCTGTGCCTCAGCCCCTCACCTGGCCCTGGGCCCTCACCTGGTCACCTGCCGTGACACATGCAACCTAGCAATACCGTACTCCCCAGAGAGAGACTCCTTCCCTGCCTGCCTGTGTCTGCTGCCTGTGACGCCTGTCCTCCGAGGGCCTGCTCTGCTGGCAAAGAGCCTCTAGCCTCCTGAGGCAGAGGCTGCTAGCAATGGAACGACCGTGACCGCACCGTGACTGAGTGGCAGGGTCCAGCCAACCCCCCTGGACAGGGATGGATTACAGAGACGATGGCCACGTCATGGGACCCTTTTCTACAGACCTCATCACAGAATTTGCCAATTTGAATTCTACTTTCTGTCACAGGAAGCTCCTTAGAAGGGGCGGGGGGTGAAATCATGTTTACAAGCTTTCTATTTTGGTATCCTGCCACCAAGAGAGGTTTTTTATCGCTTGAATAAATTGATGTAATAAAAGGATTCCCCGGGGGGCATCTAAAGCCTGACTTGTCTGGGGCGCCTGGGTGGCACAGCGGTTAAGCGTCTGCCTTCGGCTCAGGGCGTGATCCCGGCGTTATGGGATCGAGCCCCACATCGGGCTCCTCTGCTATGAGCCTGCTTCTTCCTCTCCCACTCCCCCTGCTTGTGTTCCCTCTCTCACTGGCTGTCTCTATCTCTGTCGAATAAACAAATAAAAATCTTTAAAAAAAAAATAAATAAAGCCTGAATTGTGGATTTCTGGATGTACCTAGGTCTTAATAGGTGGGATTACTTCATCTGAATTCCGGGGTCATAAACAGGCAGCCCAGAGCACACCCAGCTCCCTGATCTGTTTGTTGAATCCAGGGCTTCTCACTTTATGGTGCACACGAGTCACCCAGAGATCCTGTTAAAATGCAGATTCTGACCCGGGGTCAGGTATAGGAGTCTGAATCTCTAACAAGCTCCCAGGTGAAGCTGAGACTGTGGGGGGGTCTGGGCCATGTTTTGAAGGGAAAAGGTTTAGTCTGCACCATGACTTAATGGAATTTAAATTAGTTACCAGTGTATAAAAGCCAAGAGATAAACAATTTCAGGTTTCTGATTTGTTTTTAAAAGAGGGTGCGCCTGCAACCCCTGCCAACGCCCCTCCAGGGCAGTGACTTGTCAGAGATGAGAATCCGCAGTCCCCATCTGGGCCTGCCTTCTCCAGGTCATCGCAGCCCCAGCAGTCCGTGGCCTGCCAGCCCCGTGAGTATCTGAGTTTGTACCGTGTGGCCGTGAAGGGTGTTCAGGAAGTGCCTGGTAGCAAACCCCCCTCCCCGCCCCGTGAATGGATATTACACTGTGCTCAGCAGATCTTTTGGGATGAGAGATGAGGGAGGTCCTATAGCTCCCGGCAGGTCTTCAAAGAGACTCATGCACATTATGAACTGAATGTGTGTCCCCAAGATTCCTATGTTGAAGCCCTAACCCTCTCCCCTTCCGCCCACCCATGTGAGAGTATTTGGAGGTGGGGCCTTTGGTTTAATTAGTTTTCAATAAGGTCGTGAGGGTGGTTCCCTCATGATGGGATTAGTGCTCTTATGAGGGGAAGGGACAGGAGGGCCCCCTTTCCACAAAAGCACAGAGAAGAGGCCGTGTGAACACACAGCAAGCTGGCAGCTGTCTGCTAGCCAAGATGGGGGTCCTCACCAAGAACTGAATTTGCCGCACCTTGATCTTGGACTTCCAGCCTCCAGAACTAGGAGAAATAGATGTCTGTTTATAAGCTGTCCAGTGTGTGGTGTTTGTCATAGCAGCTTGAGCAGGCGAAGACGTCGTGTAACTAGTAGCTATCTGGAACTGCGTAACCAGTCCAAAACTTGGTGGCTTAAAACAACAACCAGTTACTGCTTCTTCTGAAAAACGATTATTTTTCGTGATTCTAGGGTCAACTAGGTGAATCTGTTGATGTGGGCTGGGGTCAGTGATCTCAGCTGGGCTCGCTGGTATGTCTGCAACAGCTAATGGACCCGCTGGGGTCTGGCCTGGGATGGCCGCAGCTCATGACGTAGCTCCACCCAGTGCCTCATCCTCCAGGAGGCTGGTTCAGGCTTAGGGTCCAGGTGGGGACGGGGATCCTGGAAGAGAGGGATGCAGGGGCTTTAGAAGCTTCGGGTCAGAACTGGCGTGACCTTGTTTCCACCATGTTCTGTCAGCTGGTTCCCCGGGACCCCCAGATTCAAGGTGAAAGGAGACAGACCCCACCCTGTAGTGAGAAGAGCTGCGAAGAGCCTGAGTCCAGGAGGCTCATTGAGCCCATCCTGCAGTCCATCTGATGTCCTGATGATATATATAGTTTCTCTACAGAAAGGAAGAATTTGGTTCTGAGAAGTGAAATATCACAGGCCAGTTTCCCAGACTCCCAGGTTCCTGCAGGAATAGGTCTGTGTGTCTGCGTGTCTTCCTGTCTCCCCCTGAAGTTGAGAGCTGCTGAGCCAGCCTGTGATACTCCCTCCAGGGTGCTGTGTTTTGGTCCTGCAGTGGGAGCCACAGGCCAAGTTGTCGGTATCCTTGGGCATGGTTGATCCTACACCTAGTGAACCATCACCGGAAGCCCACACTAGCCACGCCCAGGCTGCTGTCATTTCTACATCCTAACTCAGCCTGTTTTCTGGGCTGTGACCCAGGTTTGGGGCGGGGCATTCACAGCATGTCCAGGAGGAGCTTGAGGACAGCTGCTCATCCAACAAACTAGGCAAATGCTTCAAGTTGTAATTCCTCCTTCCAGAAATGGAAACAACCAAGTTCACATGTTCCTCCAGGGACCTTGTGTTTCAACTCTTCCTGGAAGTCTCATTCTGTGTTTTGCTCTCTTTTAGTGCACAACTGGTCCCTGGGCTGCTTTGATGTTTTGCTCCCAGCGTTCAAGGGTAGGAAGTAGTGACAAGAGCTTGGAGGAGTTCCCAGACACCTTTGAATCATGTTGGCATGTTCCTGAGACACAGTTCCTGAGCTGGCTGCAGGTCAGAATGTATTCCCCAGGAATGTTGTATGATTGCACATGTCCAGATCCTGTCCCAGGCCCGTCGAATCAAAATGTCAGGGGCAGGGGGTCTGGGAATCTACAGAGAGCACCTTTAGGGGTTCTGAGGCAACAGGCTGTAGAAACCCTTGTCCTGGAAGCTCTGACCTCTGCAGAGGACATCTCTATCCCTGGCTGGGCTGGTAGCTGAGCTGGGAGGTTACAGTGCTGTGCATGGACTTGGTGGATTTTAGGCCAGAGGGAGCTGAAGAGAGTCCATCATGACGTGCCGGAGGGGTCCCTGGTTCAGCGACTAGGATACATTCACCCTCCCTTCTTTGTATAGGGGTATCTGTTGTGCCTGCCCAACACCCAGTCCCTCTTCTTTTAATAAATGCCCTGTCTTCAGCTGAATCCCTCCCAGCAGCAGAACCTGAGATAAGGATGGAGGGGCAAGTAGTTTATTTGGGAGGTGACCCAAGAAGCCCTGGTGGGGGACAGGGAAGTGAGGAAGGAAAGGCAGCCAGTACACAGTGCGTTAGTGAGCAGCTCCCCACTGTGGGCAGCCAGGCTTGATCACCTGGGGTCTCTGGGAGAATGCAGAGAACGTCTTGGGGTTGTGCCTCCGGTGGGGTGTTGGTCAGCCAACACACTCTCATCATGCTTTGGGGGGTTAATTCCCTGGCACGTCCAGCCTGCCCTACACAGTGGCTGAGTATGCTTCAGCACCCAGAGGTAGCCACCCAAAATTTGCAGTTTCTTGCATCCAGACGCCTCCCAGTGGTAATGAGAATGCCCAGTGAAGGTGGGCAGAACACTGAGAACCATGGCTGTGAGCCTCCCTCCCATTGCCTTTAGGGCACTACCTTTCACCCATTCTCCATCCCTCCGGTTTGGCTAGTACCATCCCTTCAAGTCCCAGATGGCATGAATAAATGGGTCAGAGGTAGTCCCCTGTCCAAGTTGGCTCACCAGAGCCCACCCTGGAACTTCTGCTAGAATTTGGGGAAAAACACTTTGCTGAGATTGTCAGGGTGTGGGCTACTTGGAGAAGGACAGTGAAGCCAATGTGAAGGTTAACAAATCAAGAGAAAGGGGGACAATCATTTAAGCTCCTAGATCCAGCTATACCTGAAGCCTGTGTCATTCTTGGACCAATTACATGGACCAGTAAATCCCCATTTTTGCTTGAGGCACTTTGTGTTGGATTTGGGGGTCTCTGGCAACCTACAGAGTCTAACACTCATACTGTTTGAGGAGAGGCACATTTTGGAATCAGGCATTGCAGAGCTTAGATGGGACATGGAGCAGAGGCAGGAAGGTGTTTTGAGATTCTGACAGTTACCTCTGGTGGTGGGTAGGGACATGTGTTGACAAATAATACAAGAGCTCAAGTCATCAAGCTTTGGGATTGCTAGCCGGGGATTAACATGGACTAGTTATGGCAATGCAAAGATCCCCTCCCCTCCTCATGGTAGTGATGGCAGACCCCTGGGCACAGAATGTGGACCAGATGTCTTGGTGGCCTGACTTGGAACCCCCAGAGTCCTGTTGCCATGGTAACACATGGCTTCTGGGATGCTCTTTATAAAATTTGAGCATCAGGAAGGTCCCCAGACAAAAGTTCAATCCTGGGCTTAAGGGGTAGGCTTTCAAAGGCTCCTAGGAGCCCTGATGTGGGAACAATTCAAGTGTGATGCCCCAAGCTTTCATTGAATTTGCAAAGGGGTCGGTGTCTCAGAATCTAACTTTGGGCTCCAGGAAACTCTGAAGTCAGAGGTTTCAAGTTACGCTTGGAGGGAGGAGAGGGGAAATGGAATGAAGAGAAGTTTGAAAGCCACAGTTGCCTTTCATGTCCCTGAGAGCTTCCTGGCACTTTTCCTTCCAGCTCCTTCGAGGCCCTACCCCAACTCCAGCAGTTGCTAGTGCCCTGAGACCTGCCTCCATGGAGGCCCCAGTGGTCTGCTTTGGACCTGGCCCCTGGTCTCAGAGGAAGAATTGGTCCCAGAGGCAGCCTCTGGGTCACAAGGGAGCCCTGGTGTGACCTGCCCTCTCTGGGCCCCTCAAACCCCAGGGGGCTTCTGGGGAGATGATTCTGCCCAGGACAGACGTCAGCAGTGACTCCTGGCTCAGACCTGATCCCAGCTGGCCTGCCCCAGGGACCTCTGTCTTTCTCAACACCAGCCACATGCAGGAGTCAGCTGGCTGGTCCTTTGAGAGCTCTTACCCACATTGCGGAGAAATCCATGGAAAAGTCCCAGAGAGGGAATACATGCACTGTACCAAAGCAGACAAGGGCTGCTTCCTCTCCCTCAGTTGGATGTGTTGGGTGGGGCTGGGTAACCAAAGCCGGTATAGATAGGGGGCTCTAGAGCAGTCACGCAAAAGAACCACAGCTCCTCTGCTCCCCAAGCGACAGTCCTTGGACTCCTGCTCCAAAACAAAAGAACCCCATGATGTGTGTGGCAGCCAGCACCCTTGCTCCGTGTGCCAAGGAAGCTTGCGATAAAGGACCAGGGGTGCCCTGGACAGGCCCCCCACCCGACCCCCAACCTCAGGACTGTGGCTGTCCTTGGACATAACATTAGGACTTAAGTCAAACCCCAGGGAATAGGGCAGAGTGGCCCAGAGAGATAGATGGCAGGGCCCTCACCTTCACCTGGATACCTGGCAACTAGAATCCCAGGAAGCCACCCTCAAGATTCCCAGTCAGCAGTGCTGAGTGGGCCTGGGGATCTGCATTTAATACCACTGACAAACTAAGCATACATCTGTTTATGCACCCTATGCATATGCAGTGGTGTGAATACCGTCCCCGCCCCCCCAGAATTAACATCCAGACACACAGAACCTTAGAATGTGACTGTCTTTGAAAGTAGTCTTTGCACATGTAATGAGTTAAGGATCTCAAGCTAAAATCATACTAGATTTAGAGTGGACCCTAAATCCAGTGACTGATGTTATTACAAGACAGGAGACACACACAGAAGAACCCATGTGAAGGCAGGCAGAATAGGAGCAATGCAGCCACAAGCCAAGGAGTTCTGGGAGACACCAGAAGCTCCAAGAGGCAGGAAGGATCCTCCCCTAGTGTCAGGAAACACCTTGATGTCAGACTTCTGACCTCCAGAACTGTGAGGGAATCCGTTCCTGTTGTTCTAAGCTACCAAGTTTGTGGGATTTTGTTACGGCAGCCCTAAAGAACTACTCCCGCATATCTGTGCTTTATGTATAAAAATGTGATTTTTTTAATGTGCTTCTTTTCCCCCAAGAACCAACTCACAACCCCTTGAGGGTGATACCACCCCTGCTGAAAATGCTTTTGAGTCTTATAAACAACAGCAGAGTCACTCTTGAACAAGCCCGGGGAGACCTCCAGGGTTTTAGGAGGTAGACAAATTGAGGTATATCCAAATCTAAAACGTTTAATGCTTTTGGTGGGAGCAAATGATCAGGCAAACAAGGAACATCGTGTTTTACTGGCTGAAATAGTGTGCGGAACAGAATTACAGCATTCTCATCGAACACTTCGTTTTACAGGAGGAAGAATTCCAGAGTGCAGGGTGGGAGAAAAAAATTCTCAGAATCCCTGTATTTCAGCCTGTAGAAAGAACATTCTGTAGCTAGTTTGGGGAAATACCACTCCGAATGATGCTCTTCCAGATTAGTGGATTTGCTCAGAAAACGCAAGCAGTTTCTAAATGGGAAAGTAAGAGGGAAATTATATCCCGCTACCCACTTTCCTCCATATGTACGTGGTGCTGAGCCTTCTGTCCCAGGAGAAACAGTGACAGGCAGGCATCCTTAGGAAGGAGTCTGGAGTGTTTGGTTGAGAAGCCTTAAATCATCAGGATCACCTCTGACATTTATCATGTGCTTTCTTTGTGTTGGGCACTGGGGTTGTGGACTCTACAGCTGCTCTCACTTGTCCCACGACAGCCCAGTGAATGAGGTAGGCACATCCCCATTTTACAGATGAGGAAACTGAGGCACAGGGGAGTTAAGTCACCTGCTGGAAGTTACACAGCTAGTGAAAAGGTGGCTGGGGTTTAAACCCTGCCCCGTCTAAATTTTAAGACCTAAGCTCCTAAACACAGTGTGTGGGTTGTTTCTGTCCTGGTCACAACAGGTTCATGAGCAAGAGGGAGAAAGAAGCCAAGCCAAGAAGCTTCCAACCCTGGGGTCTAGGGAAATACAGAAGCCAGGAACTTGGCAGCCTTTCCTTGGATTTTTAATCTCATGCCTCCCAAAGGCAGGAAAGACCTATTGATTGATGAAGCTCCAGCTTGGACCCCAGAGACCTCCAGCAAGGCGGGGGGGTGGACTGCAGCAGATGCCACCATGGCTGCCTGCCGCTTCTGTGTCCGAGCTTCCCTTGTCCTGGGGTGATCTGCTCTCTCCTATCCCATTGTTGCTTCTGGAGGAAATGGCAATCACAGGACCCACAGCCCCTCGGCCAGTACATCTGTAGGAGCGAGCGCTCAACTCAAACAGGGCCAGTCAGAGCCTTCTGTGGGATCTGAGATGGAGAATTCTTTCAACCTTAGAGATTGTGAGCCCTGTGGTTGTAGGCTTGGGGCTGCTGGCAGCCACCTTTCCCTCCAGGTGGAGGAGAGGATAAGACCAGTGTGAGAAGAGACACAGAGCCAGGAGGCCTGGGTGAGGTTGAGAGGATGAGCGCATGAGCCTGAGGACACTGCACTCCTGGATCCAGCCGTACCTGCAGCAAGCAAGCCCTTAGCCATCCCAATTAGAGAACCCAGGGAATTCCCTTTGTTGCGTAAGCCAGTTTGAGCTGGAGTTTTCCCAAGGGAGAAAGAATGTGCTCTCAAGGGGAGAACTGAGAGGGCCTGAAGCTCATCCTTTTTGTCCAGGCTGGACTGTTCACAGCAGATCCAGGTTCCAGTTGTCAAGCCAAGTATAACCCCAAGTCAAGGAAAGGCTTCTTCATCCTTCCCTGGTGCTAGTCCTAGACAACTAATGTGTTGGGAGTGTTAGGGCAGCTTACCCCAGAATGCTTCTAGAGCGCACCTGGGTTTTAGAGACAGGCTAGAAACTCATCGAAAGACTGGTGAAAAGATCTCAAATTCCTCACCTAAATGCCTGGTGACATGAGAATATTAGCTTTGAGAATGTCTCCAGTCTCCCCCTACCTCTCTCCCTCATGTGCTCACACACCTTCATGCAGGATGTGGTTTCGGATTTTGTTCCTATACCTAAGGAGCAAACGGTGATGGATGAGAATCCCTCCCTGCAGGGAGAAGGATGTCTCTTAGAAGGTATCTCCTTCCCTCTGCTCCAGGTTTGGGGGTGAGGTTGGTATGCAAGGAAGTCCTTGCTCTCCTTGCTCCATCATGCTGAGACTGCATGAAAGCATGAACCCCATGGTTGTAAGCCTACCCCTCAGGCAAGGCCCAGTGACTCTGGGCGTTGACCAGATATGACCCCAGCTGTAAGCACGGCTACAAGAGAAGAGTACCATTGAGCCATTTGGCCCCACATTGGCCCCCCAGCTGTTGAGGAGCCATATCCATGAGGTCCCTCCCAGGCAGATAATGGGAGTGAGTGACATGGACTAGGTTGATAGAGGGGTGAGAACTGGGGTGGCCCTATGAAGGGGCACAGTTGTATTGCCTTTACATGGCAGTAATGGTTCATTTTGCCAACAGTCCCAAATGCCTAAGGGAAGAAGGACAGCCTGATTTCTGTGTGAAATGCCCCAACTTTTAAATCCCTCTATAGGCAAAAAACAAAAGTCAGATCAGTCTGCAGGCTGCCAGTTAGTAACCTCTGACTTGTTGCCTTTTTGGAAGCCCAGGAAAGGAAAGGAGAAGTGTCCTCAAGCCCCAAGGATACCCAAAACTTTCCTATGCAGGAACTCTGTCATTATTGAGGCTGGTTCCAGGGGTAAGATTTGCTCTAGGGCAGACACAACAAAGTCACAACCTCCTCCTCCCCACAGGGGGGTCCTGATGCCATGTAGAGATCCTGGATCTAGCCTTACCTGAAGCAAGGACTCCTGGACTGGCCACTTGCATGTGATGATGACTGGTTACTGTCTCTGTAGGTCTCTGTGACTTACAACCAAAAAAGTCATAATTAAACAGCTCCAAGGGGCGGGGGGGACAGGACCTCCAGAGGAGTTTAAAGACAGCCAGAACCACTTCATCACTTGCCTGGGCCTCTCCACCCTCCTCAAGTCAGTGGTGGTCAGGTTGACTTCCTAGGCAAGTGCTGGAAAAATGGATTTCAGGTCCAGGTGGGCTTCTCCCCACAGAAAGTGGAGGCTGTAACTCATATAATTGCTCACCATGCGTGTCTTGGAACACAGGGCATCATTATGGAATCAGATGTGAAAACGGTCATTTCTGCCAACCCGGTGTTCTTGCCCTCTTCTTCTTGTGGGGTACCCCACTATTCCTAGAGGCAAACTCTTTAGGCTTTTCAAGCCAGGTGGTTGGCTTTGGGAACAGGCATGTGGTCCAGGTGGACCAATCACTGAAACCCCATCCCCCTATGGTGACTGGTCCAGATCGGACACAGGGCCCTGCTGGCCAATCAGTGTTCTCTGTTCCCCTGGCAACTGTGATTGGTTCAGGGACCAGTGTGGGACCCTGGCAGGCTGATTAGACTCCATTCTGGGAGCTCATGTGGAACTTTGAGGGAGAGAGGTTTTCTTCCGAAGCTGAGCTGGGAGGAGGGAGGGAGCCTAATGGTGATGGGGTCCCCTGCATGGGGAGGGCACCTGAGAAGGAGGCTACCCCAGGGAAAGCAGAGCCAGAGGTGGAGAGGGGATGCTGAGCCTGATGACATCCCTGAGCTCCCAGACCAGGCCAACCCAAAGGTGGCCCACCCACTCCTTGGCTTTTCCTTACATGAAGCCCGAAGGAGATCATTCTGTCCTTGCATCGAGAGTGCATGAGCTGATCATTGCCATTGGCTCCAGATGCCCCAACTTAGTCAGTGTCCAGACCCAGGGCTGCAGCCCACATGGTCCCAGACCCCATGGACACTTGCAGACGTGGGAGGCAAGAGGGCTGCCCCACAGGGCTCAGTCCCTGCTATCTGGAGACCAGGGGGCTGCTGCGGGACTGGCCAGAAGAGGAGGAGGTGGTGGCGCTGAGCTGGGAGAAGCCGCTGGTGCAGGATTCCAGGCTGGACATGGAGCCCCTGGAGAGGAAGGGCGTCGCACGCACATTACCTTCTGGTGGTGACACAGCCCTGGGGCCCACATACAGCAGTGGAAAAGCTGGTGATGCTGCAAATGAGGCCCCAGGGCTCTTTCCACAAGGCTGGTAACCACCCCAGGCACAGAGGGCAAGTACAGAGGGAAAAGCAAGTGAAGTTATGGTGAGAAAGCAGGCTCCACCCATTTTCCTGCCCCACCCCCATGATCCCAGCCTGCCACACACCATTCAGGGGCTTCCTTGAGCTGGGGACCTAGCATGGCCCAGAGGGTGCCCCGCAGCCTGGGCAGTCCCCGGTCCTATCTCTAGCCTCACCCCACCCCACCCTGTAGCCTCCTTTGAGCTTCTCTGAAACTCTCCTCCCCTGTCTTGGAACCTGTGCGGGTCTCTCCCGCCTGTTAACTTTGCCAGGAGAACCTTCTGTGATGACGGGTGCATTCCACCTCTGTGCTGTCTAGTGCGGCAGCCGTCAGCCATGTGGGGCTACTGGGCACTCAAACTGTGGCTTGTGTGGCTGAGGAATTGATTTTTTACTTTTATTTAGCTGTAATAACTAAGTTTAAATTGCTCCACATGGCTAGTAGCTACCTGGCCGGCTAGTGCAGCTTTAGGGTCTGGCTACTGGAAGGGTGGTGTGGGGACCGGCACGGCCAGCACCTCCTGCAGCTCGTTAGAGCTGAAGAGTTTCCGCTGCACCAGAGCCACGGTCTGCTTTCTGAGAACACCCCCCTACCTCCCTCCAGGTGATGTGTGTGCAGCCCACCTAGGTCCAACTCCAGTGTCACTTCCCAGGTACTTCCCCCATACCCTGTACCAGGCCCTGTGTCCTGTGCTCTGACAACTGCTGAGACCTCTGGCACCTCCTGGCTCTGTGACCTTGGGCAAGGACCCCAGGCCGGAATACCGTCGTGGCATCCACTGCTGGTCATAATTACGTACAGGTGTGATCGCGGGATGGGCGACCCTGTGTGTCTGGTTCCCCAGGGCCCAGCGTGACCCCTGCCTACTGAGGACAGCCAGGAACTGGCCCTTGAACTGGTTCTCTGTGAGCTGTTGAAGGTCAGGGCAGCAAAGTTCCCCCACATGGACCAGACCAGACAGGCTGGCAAGCAGGTTCTGGCCCACTCTTCAGCCTTCACCGGCCCTCCTGGAGGCAGCAGCCCCAGATGCTGGTGTCTACGGTGTCTGTTCCCTGCACTGGCGCCTAGTGGCCAAAACAAGCTGTTTCCCAAAGAGGAAATCACCAGCCCTCCCATGCTGTGGGGCTGTCTTTGGAGTAAGGGACTGGCCCAGTATCTCTCACATGGGCCTACTTGTGCCCTTAGGGTACTTGGAGCTCCCCCTGGCATATGGATATGAAGGCAACACCCAGAAGAGCATTGAATATAAAGAATATAAAGCATCATTTTTAGAAGGAAACTAACAGAGGGGCTCTTGGTGGCTCAGTTGGTTAAGTGTCCGACTCTGAATCTCAGCTCAGATCTGGATCTCAGGGTTGTGAGTTCAAGCCCCATGTTGGCCTCCACACTGGGTGTGGAGCCTACTTAAAAAAAAAAAAAAAAAAGGGAAACTACCACAGATATGTCATGAAGCAGAATGCAAAATTGCATTTGTTTTTAGAAGATCACATGTAAAGCCTTGAAGAAACCATCTGCTGCATCTCCTCGCTCTCTGCTTCATTTTCGCTATCAAGTGCTTACTGTATGCCTCAGTGAAGTGCAGGCTTCCCTCAACCATTTCTTTCTGATGACAACCCCATGATGTAAGGGTTTCAGCAGTCCGCGTTTAACAGGTGGGGCAGCCGAGGCTCAGACAGCTTGAGTGCCTTGCCTGAGGTCGCACAGCCACCAGGAAGTGCTCGAGGTCTCTTAACCACTACCCTTCCTGCCTCTCTGAAAGCAACACTTGGGGAGAGGGGTCTGCGAGACACTATTCTAGAATGTTCTAGAACAGTCCAATCCTGTTTTATGGGTTTCTAGGAGTGAGAGGAGGTCCAAATAGGAGGGCTTTGGGCTCCCAGCCATTGATCTGGTATGTTGGGCTTCTGTCCAGAATTTCTTTTGAAGGGGAGGTTCTGCAGCTAAAGCAGCATTTGGACACAGTGTTGTATCCAACTGCTCCCGCAGGTGCTGAGCCGCTGGAGAATTTTAACCGTAACAATGCTGGGGCTCCACCCTTGGATAAGCTCAAAGGCAAGTAGGGGAGATGAATCCAATGTCCTCCCGCCCAGAAGGAAGGGGCCTCAGAAGTGCTGTGGGCCTGGCCTGGAGGGGAGTAGGGGGCCCTTCCTGCCCAGGCTCCCTACTCCAGCTGCTCCTACCTGAAGTCCTCAGATGCCAGCACCTCGTAGTAGTAGAGGAGTTTGCACTTGGGGCCGGGGCTGTGCAGGGCCGTCAGGACGTCCTCTACACCTGGGAGGCTGCAGGCCACATTGCCAGGGGGGCTGTGTATTTGCCACTGGAGCAAGTAAATGCCGGGCCACCGGGTCACATGGGAGCCCTGAAACACAGCAGCCCTGCCTGAGGCTCTGGTCCGCCTGGCGACAGACAGGAGCCCCTTGCCAAACCAATGCACCAGCAGGTCTTCCTCGCAGGGCCTCCCAAAGTCATCCTTGACCCCTCCGCCATTACCCCCGTATCTGTGGGCGCTGAGAGCCTCCCTCTGATCTGGTGGGAGTGGAGGCCTGGGAAGTGGCTGTGGTTGCAGGAATACAGGTGCAGTTGGTGAAATGCCTGGATTTTGTTGGGCCTTTGTTCTGTTGCCCCAGGAGGGATTTGGCAGGGAGCTGGCAGGTTGGTTAGAATTAGTGGAGGGCCTGGACAGTGAGCATGGAGGTGTTGTAATAAGAGCAACTTCAGGGAGGGCTAGGGGTGCTGGTGTGTGAGGTGCAAGACAGCCTGCTGCTCAGGGCCCCTGGGTGAGATCCGCCATGCTCCCTGGAGTCTGTGCAGTGTGAGTGAGTGAGTACGGCTGGGGATCTAAGACTTAAGAGCACTGGCCTCAAGGAGCATGTGAGTAGCATGGGGGTTCATGTTGCAAAACGCATCTGAGTTCTGTCCCCAGACTTAGAGCGTCTTTGCTGCATAGGTTCTGAAATGAACACATCAGAAATCACTGGGAGAGGGTGAGGGATGCAGAGTCCAGGCCTTGTGCCCAGGGGTTCTGAGTTACACCCCTGGCATGGGGCCTGGCAGTCTGCATCTTTGACAAGAGTCCCAGGGGAGTCTGAGGCTGGGGTCCTGGGGTCCCCAGAGTCCTAGATCTGCCCGGTTCTTTCTCCCTGACTGTCCTACATGGTCCCCAAGGTCAAGGGCCAGAACCCTGGCACACAGCAAATACTCAGTCCTGTATGATGAATGAATAAATGAACAAAGGAGTTCAAACCTGGATGCTCTCCCCTTCCGCAGACAAGAGGGGCTTCCACACGGCTATAATCCACACCTAGGACCCAGCCTTTGTCTGTCAGCTTCCCGCCAGCCCTGGCCCCGGGCTCCTGGGGGCCAGGCTTGGGCATCTGCTTGCTGTGGTACAGGCTGAACACCACGTCCCCTCTCAGGATGTCAAAGTCCCAGGTGATGACCGACTCCCCCTCCAGAATCTCCACCACAACCTGCATGGGTCGGGGGGAGGGGGGGATAGTCTGAGAGTCGGGTCGGGGACCCCACTGGGAGTGGGGAGCTAGGATGGGGAGGTCAGCTGCAGTAGCAGCTGTGGGGTACCCACCTGGGTCTCCAGTCCCCTCTGTGGGGAGGATGGGCTGCTGAGGCCCCCAGCCTCCACTGTCTAAGAACTGCTCTGGGCAGATGGACCTGCCTCTGTCTGAAATGGCTGGGAGGTCCCACCCTGTCATGGGGTGGGTGACCCACAGCCAAGGATGGATGTGAGAGTACAAAAGGCTTGTGTATCTGTCATGCTCTGCACAGCCCAGTGCTCCCCTTGGATCAGGCTGGGCAAGACTCGGCTACATCGCCCCTGTGCTTACATCCATCCCCACGCCCACCGTGTCCCACCTCTCCTTACAGGTTTCTCCCTCGAGCTCACCCTCAACAAATCGCTGGCACAAGAACCCTGGCCTCAGGCTCNAGCAGAATGCAAAATTGCATTTGTTTTTAGAAGATCAAATGTAAAGCCTTGAAGAAACCATCTGCTGCATCTCCTCACTCTCTGCTTCATTTTTGCTATCGAGTGCTTACTGTATGTCTCAGTGAAGTGCAGGCTTCCCTCAACCAGTTCTTTCTGATGACAACCCCATGATGTAAGGGTTTCAGCAGTCCGCGTTTAACAGATGGGGCAGCCGAGGCTCAGACAGCTTAAGTGCCTTGCCTGAGGTCTCACAGCCACCAGGAAGTGCTCGAGGTCTCTTAACCACTACACTTCCTGCCTCTCTGAAAGCAACACTTGGGGAGAGGGGTCTGCGAGACACTATTCTAGAATGTTCTAGAACAGTCCAATCCTGTTTTATGGGTTTCTAGGAGTGAGAGGAGGTCCAAATAGGAGGGCTTTGGGCTCCCAGCCATTGATCTGGTATGTTGGGCTTCTGTCCAGAATTTCTTTTGAAGGGGAGGTTCTGCAGCTAAAGCAGCATTTGGACACAGTGTTGTATCCAACTGCTCCCGCAGGTGCTGAGCCGCTGGAGAATTTTAACCGTAACAATGCTGGGGCTCCACCCTTGGATAAGCTCAAAGGCAAGTAGGGGAGATGAATCCAATGTCCTCCCGCCCAGAAGGAAGGGGCCTCAGAAGTGCTGTGGGCCTGGCCTGGAGGGGAGTAGGGGGCCCTTCCTGCCCAGGCTCCCTACTCCAGCTGCTCCTACCTGAAGTCCTCAGATGCCAGCACCTCGTAGTAGTAGAGGAGTTTGCACTTGGGGCCGGGGCTGTGCAGGGCCGTCAGGACGTCCTCTACACCTGGGAGGCTGCAGGCCACATTGCCAGGGGGGCTGTGTATTTGCCACTGGAGCAAGTAAATGCCGGGCCACCGGGTCACATGGGAGCCCTGAAACACAGCAGCCCTGCCTGAGGCTCTGGTCCGCCTGGCGACAGACAGGAGCCCCTTGCCAAACCAATGCACCAGCAGGTCTTCCTCGCAGGGCCTCCCAAAGTCATCCTTGACCCCTCCGCCATTACCCCCGTATCTGTGGGCGCTGAGAGCCTCCCTCTGATCTGGTGGGAGTGGAGGCCTGGGAAGTGGCTGTGGTTGCAGGAATACAGGTGCAGTTGGTGAAATGCCTGGATTTTGTTGGGCCTTTGTTCTGTTGCCCCAGGAGGGATTTGGCAGGGAGCTGGCAGGTTGGTTAGAATTAGTGGAGGGCCTGGACAGTGAGCATGGAGGTGTTGTAATAAGAGCAACTTCAGGGAGGGCTAGGGGTGCTGGTGTGTGAGGTGCAAGACAGCCTGCTGCTCAGGGCCCCTGGGTGAGATCCGCCATGCTCCCTGGAGTCTGTGCAGTGTGAGTGAGTGAGTACGGCTGGGGATCTAAGACTTAAGAGCACTGGCCTCAAGGAGCATGTGAGTAGCATGGGGGTTCATGTTGCAAAACGCATCTGAGTTCTGTCCCCAGACTTAGAGCGTCTTTGCTGCATAGGTTCTGAAATGAACACATCAGAAATCACTGGGAGAGGGTGAGGGATGCAGAGTCCAGGCCTTGTGCCCAGGGGTTCTGAGTTACACCCCTGGCATGGGGCCTGGCAGTCTGCATCTTTGACAAGAGTCCCAGGGGAGTCTGAGGCTGGGGTCCTGGGGTCCCCAGAGTCCTAGATCTGCCCGGTTCTTTCTCCCTGACTGTCCTACATGGTCCCCAAGGTCAAGGGCCAGAACCCTGGCACACAGCAAATACTCAGTCCTGTATGATGAATGAATAAATGAACAAAGGAGTTCAAACCTGGATGCTCTCCCCTTCCCGGCAGACAAGAGGGGCTTCCACACGGCTATAATCCACACCTAGGACCCAGCCTTTGTCTGTCAGCTTCCCGCCAGCCCTGGCCCCGGGCTCCTGGGGGCCAGGCTTGGGCATCTGCTTGCTGTGGTACAGGCTGAACACCACGTCCCCTCTCAGGATGTCAAAGTCCCAGGTGATGACCGACTCCCCCTCCAGAATCTCCACCACAACCTGCATGGGTCGGGGGGAGGGGGGGATAGTCTGA
>NC_048227.1:34617825-34666934 GCF_002007445.2 Ailuropoda melanoleuca
AGTCTGTGCAGTGTGAGTGAGTGAGTACGGCTGGGGATCTAAGACTTAAGAGCACTGGCCTCAAGGAGCATGTGAGTAGCATGGGGGTTCATGTTGCAAAACGCATCTGAGTTCTGTCCCCAGACTTAGAGCGTCTTTGCTGCATAGGTTCTGAAATGAACACATCAGAAATCACTGGGAGAGGGTGAGGGATGCAGAGTCCAGGCCTTGTGCCCAGGGGTTCTGAGTTACACCCCTGGCATGGGGCCTGGCAGTCTGCATCTTTGACAAGAGTCCCAGGGGAGTCTGAGGCTGGGGTCCTGGGGTCCCCAGAGTCCTAGATCTGCCCGGTTCTTTCTCCCTGACTGTCCTACATGGTCCCCAAGGTCAAGGGCCAGAACCCTGGCACACAGCAAATACTCAGTCCTGTATGATGAATGAATAAATGAACAAAGGAGTTCAAACCTGGATGCTCTCCCCTTCCCGGCAGACAAGAGGGGCTTCCACACGGCTATAATCCACACCTAGGACCCAGCCTTTGTCTGTCAGCTTCCCGCCAGCCCTGGCCCCGGGCTCCTGGGGGCCAGGCTTGGGCATCTGCTTGCTGTGGTACAGGCTGAACACCACGTCCCCTCTCAGGATGTCAAAGTCCCAGGTGATGACCGACTCCCCCTCCAGAATCTCCACCACAACCTGCATGGGTCGGGGGGAGGGGGGGATAGTCTGAGAGTCGGGTCGGGGACCCCACTGGGAGTGGGGAGCTAGGATGGGGAGGTCAGCTGCAGTAGCAGCTGTGGGGTACCCACCTGGGTCTCCAGTCCCCTCTGTGGGGAGGANTGAGAGTCGGGTCGGGGACCCCACTGGGAGTGGGGAGCTGGGATGGGGAGGTCAGCTGCAGTAGCAGCTGTGGGGTACCCACCTGGGTCTCCAGTCCCCTCTGTGGGGAGGATGGGCTGCTGAGGCCCCCAGCCTCCACTGTCTAAGAACTGCTCTGGGCAGATGGACCTGCCTCTGTCTGAAATGGCTGGGAGGTCCCACCCTGTCATGGGGTGGGTGACCCACAGCCAAGGATGGATGTGAGAGTACAAAAGGCTTGTGTATCTGTCATGCTCTGCACAGCCCAGTGCTCCCCTTGGATCAGGCTGGGCAAGACTCGGCTACATCGCCCCTGTGCTTACATCCATCCCCACGCCCACCGTGTCCCACCTCTCCTTACAGGTTTCTCCCTCGAGCTCACCCTCAACAAATCGCTGGCACAAGAACCCTGGCCTCAGGCTCTGCTTCAGAGGACCCTGGCCTAAGACAGCACCCCAGCCCAGTGGGCCCTCCCAGGCCAGGTCCCAGCACCTCATGGGGGGCCCCTCGGAGCACGCTGGCCGACTGGTAGGTCTCTCTCCACTGCCGCAGCTGGTCCGTGTGCTCCTGTTCCTCTTCCGTCAGATACAGGGACTTGGGGACCAGCCCTCCTTCAGGGACATTACACTGGGGGACAAAGACAAAAGTGGCAGGCCTGGCTGACCCACAGAAGGGTGCTCCGTGCACCCTGAAACTGCACTTGTCACAGCAACTCCTTAGGGAGTAGGGTACAGGGCTTCCATGACCTCATTTACTCTCCAGAACCACAATGCAGTAGGAGCTGTTTTTCTTTCCATTTCACAGAGGAGGAAGATGGAAGCTCAGAGAGGTCAGGCCACTTGCCCAAGATCACCCAGCAGAAAGTGGCTGAGCCTGGGCACAAACCCATGTTTATCAGGCCCCCCAGGCTTATGTCTCTTATTACCATGCTGGTCTTACAGGCCCATTTGCTAAACATAAATCTTGCATACGTATCTCAACAAGTGGAGAAAATGGACAAGCGTGGCAGAATTCCTAGGAAATGCCTTTTTTTTACTCAGAAATCACATAAGCTCGGAGTTTGGTATTTTGTTAGAGAAGAGAGAGGGGCCTGCCCTCCCACAGCCAGGTGAGATAAGACCTTTGTGACCCAGGGTCACCCCTTCCTGTGTCATCTCACCCCCAGGGGGCGGCAGTAGAAGGGGTCTGTGGCTCCCTCCCCTTGAAGCAGTTGGCCCATCTTCCCACTCCATGGGGCTGTGGGTTGGGAATACCCTTGGTGTACCTTTGGGTACACCAGCTCCAGGGTCCAGACCACTGGGATGTTTGAGTCACCTCTCCCGACAGCAGAGGGCGCAAAGTCAGCAGGTAAACTCTGACTGCTGCCTAGCAACATACTGAATGGGGAATACCAAGGTAAACCTTTGACTGGCCTGGTCTCTGGGTTTCCAGAAACTTCCATCTGGATCACTATGTTTGAAAGAACCAAAGTAAGGCCCTTCCTTTGGAAAGGATGCACCTCACTTTGGGGCAGCTTCGAAAACAAGCCCTGCCCCCCAAAAGAGAAAGCATGACCTCTCCAGCTACCAGCACCTCCCACACACAGTGGAGGGCTCCACTCCAGCCTCCTTGGGCCTCTGCAGCCCTGCCCCAGGAATCTCTGGTTCCTTCCAAGGCCACAGCCCAGGGCCTGCAGCCACACACTCACCACACACTCTCCCCCGAGGAAGTCGGGGATCACTTCTTTATCCAGGTAGTCTACGAGGCCTCCGGGGCCCTGGTAATTGCTGCCACTGTAGATGAGGAACTTCTGCCTGGTGTTCTCGTTGATGAAGGGGCTGATCTGAAGCGAGGGAGAGGAGACATGATAGCATGGTGTTTTTGTTTGTTTTATATTGAGATGTAATTCACATAAAGAATTAAGCATTTTATTATTGTTTAATTTTTTATTTATTTAAGTAATCTCTATACCCAATGTGGGTCTTGAATTCATGATCCTGAGATCAAGCCTCACATGGCCTTCTGGTTTTTTTTGTTTTGGTTTTTTTTTTTGAGATTTTGTTTGTTTATTTGAGAAAGAGAGAGCACACTCATGACTGGAGGAGGGCGGCAACAGAGGGAGAAGGAAAAGCAGACTCCCTGATGAGCAGGGAGCCTGACACAGGGCTCAATCCCAGGACCCCGGGATCATGACCTGAGCTGAAGTCAGATGCTCACCCAGGCGCCCCAACATCGCATGCTCTTCTGATTGAGCTGGCCAGATGCCCAGAACTAACCATTTTAAAGTGAACAGGTCAGTGGGTTTTAGTTCATTTACTATGATGTATAACTACTACTTTCCCATAATTATAAGACTTTCTCATCACCCCAGAAGGAACCCCATTCCTTTTACACATTCATACACATCAGCAGTCCCTCACCGTGCCCCTCGCCCAGCCCCTGGCCACCACCGATCTGCTTTCTGTCTCTATGAATTTGCCTGTTCTGGACCCTTCATAGATGTGGAATCACACGATACGTGGCCTTTTGTGTCTGGCTTCTCTCACTCAGCGTCATGGTTCCCACGTTCATCCGCATCGTAGCCTGGGTCACTACTTCATTCCTTTCTCTGGCTGAAGAATATTCCACTGTACGGATCCTGTTTGGTTTACCCCAAGTGGAAAGTATTTCAACCCTGAACGCTAAGCTGCTTGTTGATCCATTGTTTTTCACAGCACCCTCACCCAGTGCTGGTGTGGTAGCTGACTCGATACACAGTTGGGGCAGGAAGGAAGGACTTGATATTGTCAGGGCATGAGCCAATTCAGTGAGGAATGCCACAGGCAAAGGATCGACAGGGAACTGGAATCCCACCTGTGTGGTCACTCTCCTTCAGCCTCCACCCCGGGAAGCGGTCACCTCCGGGCCTCGGCAGCCTGGCTCCGTGCCACTGGCTTCCATCTGGTGTGGCCACTGGGTGGGGGGTGGGGAGGTAGCAGCAGGAGATTGGAGGTGGAAACAGAGAAAGAGGCCAGGGTACTTCTTCCCCCAGTCCCTCCCACCTCAGTGCCCCTGGACACCCCCAGTCCCACCCCGTTCCAGCTCTCATGGGGCTCGGTAACAATGTCATCCCGCCCGCTTGTCCCTCCAGCCCCCAGGGGTGGTCAGGGGTCACTGCAATGGCTAGCCCCTGGGGCCGCTCCATCCTGCCCATACCTCTGCAAGGAGTTCTTTCATGTTACATCCCCATCAAGCCACTGGGGTGAATCCCACTTCTGGCCGAAACCCTAAATGACTGGCTCCCACCGCCACCCAATATACAGCTTCTTAGAAGTTTCCTTAACAGCAAGGGAACTTCATTTTCACAAAGATCAGGAAATTTAAAGATAAAAAGCTTCAGGAGAAGGTCCTGCCTGTCCCTCCTGCAGCTCCTGCTCCCAAGTCCAGCCCCAACAGAACCTTGAAGTAGCCATAGGAGCCAGAGAACGTTCTGCCCCAGAAGTCTGCTCACATCCTCTCCTGCTGACAATCCTCCGTGGCTCCCTACTGCCTCAGGACAAAGTCCCACCTTCACCACTGCCTGGACTTGGCAGACACTGGTCCCTGAGCATTTTCCCAGCCTCTGCCAGGGCCATCAGCCCTTTTGCTCCTTTTTGCTCCAATCATTCTGGACTGGGTTTTCAGTTTCTCAAAAGCATCAAGTTCAATCCTGCCTCTAGGCTTTTGCCCATGCTGTGTGCGTTGCCTGGCCCATCCTTCCTCCCCACCCTTCCCTGCATGACTCCTGCTCCTTCCTAGGGTCTTAGCCACAAGTCACCTTCTCTGAGGGACCTTCCTCAGTTCTCCAGTCTAAATTACCACCCCCCCGCGTCACCTGCTGCCTGACTTAGCCTCTCCAAGAATCTGACCGTCCTCACCCCCTTGTCACAGGGAAACATGAAGCATTTGCTTGTGTGGGGTTGTCTGCTTTATCTCTCTCCACCCTAGGACAGGGGTGGGGAGACACAGTGGCTGGCTTGTTTACTCCTAATCCCCAGGGCCTGGAAGGTGTCTGGCACATAGTAAGTGCTTAGTGAAACACTGAACCCACTTAACTCTCAAATGTCTATCCTGATTGAACCTCAATTTATAGCAGTGGTTCTCTGGTTTTCTGGGGGCACTGAATCCTCGGAGGGGCCTGTGGACCAGTAGCAAGGCCCCAGGGCAGTGGTTTTTAACTGCCAGGGACAACCTAACCTGCTCATGGTCGTGAGATTGATTCAGCACATTGTGACTAGCCTATTTTTAATGGAATGGAATAGAAGAGCGAAGAGGGGTGTTGTATGGAGTTAAGGTGACCATCGCTTGTGGATCTGTTTCATTGTGTGTGTGTGTGTGTTGGGTTGTAACCTAACGTGTATTTCTTACTGTGGGTCTTGGGCAAAAAGTTTTAAAATCCCTACAGCACAGGATCCCAACACTCCTCGAAGCCAACTCCCAGGAACCCCGGGAACACTGTACAGTCCTGAGTGTGACTCTAGTATCGACAAAGCAGGACAACCGATACATAAATCATGGTCTATCCATACAGTGGAATCGTATTCAGATATAAAAAGGAATGAAGTACTGATCTGTGCTACACCATGGATGGATCTGAAATCATTACACTCCGTGAGAGTAATCAGATGCAAAAAGCCTCATATGATCCCACTTACATGAAATATCTCAAATAGGCAAATCCATAGAGACAGAAAACAGATTGACGGCTGCCAGGAGCTGGGGAGTGGGGAGGACGGGGGCTGCTAATGACTACAGGGCTTCCTTTTGGGGTGCCGATAATGTTCTGGAACTAGATGGTGGGATGGTTGCACAGCTCTCTGAATCTACTAAAAACAACCAGATTCTTCACTTTGAGAGAGTGAACCTTAAGGTAAATGAGTTCTATCTCAATAAAGCTGTGACTTAGAAGAAACGACATGGAACAAGCAGGCTGAGGAAACCCCCCCCCCTTCTCAGCCATCTCCACCGGGCAGGGGCCTGGCCCGGGCGCCCGCTCTCACCAGCGTCCAGAGCACAGGGAAGACACGAGGGGCTCGCACGATGAGCAGCCGGCCCAGGGTCTCGGGGTAATTGTCCTCCACCACCTCAATCGTCCGCAGCAGGGCCTTCACCCCCGGTCGCCATAGGTGACGCATGTTGAGACCCTCCAGGTCCACCAGGCAGGTCCAGGAGCTGCAGAAGACATGCACTGCTCACTCCACCTTGCTCTGCCACCTCCCAGGACCCCTGACACCCTCAGGGGGCTTCGGGGGCTGGCAGACAGGAATGGATGGAAAGGCTCAGGAAGGCAGGGCTGGGAGTAGAGGGGCTTTGCCGCCTGCTCTGTGGCCTTGGCCAAGTTCCTTAACCTCCCTGGGCCTCCATTTCATTGGTACTAACTCATTAGGGAAATGACTGTTTTACTGCAGCAGCTAGTTCTCAGGAGCCTCTCCATCCTGCCTTTGTTCCCTTCATCCAGCCCACACTACTGCAAGGAGTCCCTCGTGACACCCTGTCATCCGAGCCATCTCAGGTGAATTCCACTTCTGATCAGAGCCCTGACTGAGCAGTTCTCCACCCCAACCAATGTATGTCTCCTCAGGAAAGCTCCAAACAACAAAGGGACTTAATTTTCCCCAAAATCAGGCTACTTCAGGATAAAAAGCCACAGTGGCAGGTGCTGCCTGCCCCTCCACCCGGGCTGTAATAAGGGCAACACAAATCAGGTACTTCGGAGAGCACCTGCTGCAGAGTGAGTGTCCCACATGCATTTGCGTTATCCCTCAACGGTCGTTGTTTTTGATGATGCATAAAGAAACGCTGGGACTGGTGATATTATTCCCACGTTACAGATGAGCAAGCTACAGTTCAGAAAGGTTCAGTGCTACTGTAAGTAGTCATGTGGGAAACTGAGTTCAGGCAGAGGAATTTGGGGAAGTCAGAGAGGGACGGGGGTTACTGGATGTGCCATGACACCTGCCTGGGAGACAGAGTCAAGGTGGCCCTTGGGGGGGGGCAGAGCTGGCCTCACAAAGCAAGGTCCAGGGGGTGATGTGGCACAGGGGCTCATGTCCTTGAGCCCAAAGCAGACAGGACCAGGTTCTGTCTCAGCTCTGCCACTTACCCACTTAGCAACAATCTTGGATAAGCATTGCCCCTCTGAGCCTCAGTTTCCCCCTCCACAAAGAACAGGGACTATAACAGTCCCTGCCTCACGGGATCGTTGTAAGAATTAAGAGAGGACATTTCTGTAAAGTACCTAGCATGCTTCCTGGCCCAGCGTCTATGCCCAATGAACCTTTGCTGTGTTTACTGTTTGGGGGGAATTTGCTCCTGGCAGGGGTTCTTGCCTGATGGGACGGCCAAACTGCTTTGTGTTCCCTTCACATCTCTTCTGTCCTTCCTCGTTGACGGAAAGAACCTAGAAAGTAGAGAATGTGCTGGCAAACGTTCACTTGGCTGCTCCACCCACAGGCAACCCCGGGATCCAGGGAGTGGGGACCCCGACTCACGTGCTTCAGCAGCACCTCCTCCCCCACGGCCTTCATCAAGCCTTTGGTGTCCATGTGGCCCAGGCGCAGGATATAGAGGGGGCGGCCGTCTTTGTAGGCGAGGCAGGCCAAGCAAAGAGAAGGGACATTATTTCAGGGGTGCTCTTGAGAAGGCAGACCCAAACTTCTCCTTGGAGAAGGCTGTGCCAGGCTGTGACTCAGCCTGCCCCTCCTGTCCATTTATTCACGAACGCTCTGCCTGCTCCCAAGAGGGGTTGATACCAGTTATGGTGGAAGAAGCAAAGTGTCCAAGTGTCAAAGAGACGGATTTACATCACACAGGAAACTGGGTGAAGGGATGCGGCAACTCTCTGTATGACCTCAGCAACTTTTCTGAAAACCTGTCCTAAAATTAAACACTTATTTTAAAGGCTTTTTAAAAAGGAGGGACAAACCATGTAAGGAAGGAATATGGAGAGAGTGGAAAATGTTGATTCTTAGCTGTAAGTGAATAGGAAAACCAAAGTGAATAGGAAAAATAAGGAAGTATATACAAATACACCCGATTCTTGTTATCATAGTAGTGATGTTTTCTAAAGTCACCTTGAACACTGACTTAGGGAACAGTGAAGCATCACTTCCACGAAAAATACGGGGTGAGGTCCCTGGGAACCTCTAGACATAACATTTTTGTTAACTGGTCGATACATAACCTTGTCCTGAATTTCTTGAATTCAGGTGCACTAGCCTTAGAGGCCATGTCATTAAGGCACTTTTTGGGGGCTGTGTTGTCGATTCATCAACATCAAACTCACGGCCAGCAGCACCACACTCAAACCTGGACGAAGTTTATCACACACACATTTTCTCTGTGAGGCACATCACAGCCTGCTTGTGCTCCAGAACACTAGCCAGCACTTGTGCACTTTCCCTGGGGGCTGTTTTGAACAGCAAAAATCACACACACACACGGCACAAAATTGCAAAAAAAAAAAAAAGTAATATGAAGTGGACTTTAAAAAGGACTCTTGTTAACAATATGAGAGCTGAAGCAAAAGCAGAAGGACATCCTGGGGACACGCAGGTCAGACAACTGATTTTTTTGCCACTCTGCCCATGGTCATAACTGACCGCAGAGCACCCCCAGTATTGATTTGGGGGTTACAAATAAATTTTGGTGAGTGGGCAAATTCACAAATATGGAATCCATGAATAATGAGGATTGACTGTGTATTAAAGTGCTCCAGCCGGTTCTTCAGGAGAGTCAAGCACTCACCCTAATCAATATATATGAGTTTTTACATAAAGGGCATTGAAAAGCATAATGGGCACTGGCGTCAGGGGCTGCTTAGTAAGAAACCGACAGAAGTTATTTGTTGTGGGTTAACTAGTGTCCTCCAAAAATTCACGTGCACCCAGAACCTCTGAATGTGACCTTATTTGGAAATAGACTGCAGATGGAATTAGTGAAGGACCTCCAGATAAAATCCTACTGGATCAGGGTGGCCCCTAAATCCAATGACCTGGGGTCTTTATAAGAAGAGGAGAGGACACAGAGAGACACCCAGAGGGAAGCCATGTAAAAGACAGGCAGAGATTGGGGTGACATGACCACAAGCCACGGAACGCCTGGAGACCCCAGGAGCTGGAGGATGCAGGAAGAGATGCTCCCCTAGAGACGTTGCAGGGAACATGGCCCTGCCCACACCTTGAGTTTGGGCTTCTGCCTCCAGAGTGATGAGAAGACACATCTCTATGGCCTTAAGCCACCCAGTTTGTGGTGATTTGCTATGGCAGCCTCAGGGCACTAATGCATACGCATGTAGCCATCGTGTGGGGTCCCAAAGATCAGAAGCAGGGCTGGGCTAACGCTGCCACTGAGTGAGAAATGTTGCTTCAAGCCCAAATGTCGATTCCGGCCCTACTTTCCTCATGGCTGGGTGAACCCCAAGGGCACCTCCAGGTGTCCAGAAGAGTCAAAAGGAAAAATAATAAGATGCCAACATGAAGAGTGGCCTTCAAAGCACCTTTGGCAGTGACCAAAGTGTATGCATTACATAGGTAAAGGGACGCACCTATGTCCTGGTAGTGCCAGCCCCCTGCATAGAATTCCTCCAGGAGGGCAGGGGGTCGCCACGTCTGAAGGAGGAGATCCACCTGGTGCTGCTTTCTCCAGCTCAAGGACTGGCACAGCATCTCCCGGGCCTTGTCCAGGTGGAAGTCACGAGCCCGCAGGAACCGGAGAATGTGCTCATCTTTGGGAATCTGAGGGAAGAAGGAGAAAGCCCGTGGAATGGTATTCCTAACCCAGTGGACAAAATTATGGACAATGAGTTTCCTGCCTTATCTGCAAAATACTTAGCTGGGAAAAGGACCGTACGCTTAACCATGACACAGTCTAGGGGTGAGCCGTGGGGAAAATCTGTGAGTTCTGGCTGCCTGACGTTCCTCCATGTACCTCTTTTCTTTGGGTGAGCTGCTTTTCTTCCCCACTCCCCAGCACCAATCCTGGTTTTAGCTGGTGTTGCCAATCAGCACTCCACTCCCATGGCCTCAGGGGTGGCAAACCCAATCAGAGCAGTGGGCAATTTAAATCAGAAGATCGGGTCATGAACTGCTTCCTCTGCAGTGGCAAAGGTGAGCCCGCAAGCCACGGACAGCCACAGCTCCAAGCTCAACAGGAAAGTAAGTCTGACAGGGATGACACAGAAGTGAACAGATACAAGAGCTCAGGGGTCCTGGCCGCATGTGAGTCCTGGTTCGGGACAGCTTGCGTGGCCCCCGAGCAAGGCTGAATGATATCCCTTCAAAATGCATGTCCGCCCAAAACCTTAGCGTGATACCTTATTTGTAAATGAGTCTCTACTGATATAATTAGCTACAATGAGGTCACACTGGAGTAGGTGGGCCCTACTCCAGGAGGGGACTTGGGACACGGACACAGGACACACAGGGAGATGAAGCCCACGAGATGATGATGGAGGCAGAGACTGGAGCGCCGCTTCTACAAGCCAAGGACCGGCAGCAGCCTCCAGAAGCCAGGAGAGAGGAGGCCTGGCACAGATCTTCCCTGAGAGGCTTCAGAAGTACCCAACCCCCCCACACCTTGACTTCAGACTTCTGGCCTCTGGAACTGTGAGACTAAGTTTCTGTTGTTTTGAGCCACTCAGTTTGTAGCATTTTCTTTCAGCAGCCCTAGAAAGTTAATACACCCCGCTCAACAGTTATGTGAGCCAATAAGTACTCCTCTCCTTATTTTTTGCCTGGACTCAAGCTGCATTCCTACCACACAGAACTCAGAGTCTAACTAATGTGCCGAGGTGACAAGCTAAGACCCTGCCAGCTCTCCTTCCTTCCCTCAGGCAAGTATCAACAGGCAAGGGAAACCCAGCCCCAGCGAAAGCTCCCCTTCCATCAGTGCTCATCCTGAACCAGACACACGACTCTAGACACTTCACGTGCATTGTCCCTTGTAATTCAGTCCAGATGGCATATGCCAGCATTATCCCCCTTTCACAGATGAGAAAACAGGGGCAGACAGGTTAAATCACAGCCCAATGTGAAAGTAACTCCCTTGTCTGCCCCCAACCCCAGCGTGGGGAGAGGATGGAAAGGAAGGGAGGGCTCAAAGTCTTAGTCAACAAAGCTGAAGGTCAAGTCCATGCTTGGGACCTACATGCGCGATGGACATTCATGTGATGGGGGTTAGCGTCTGGAGCCATTTTTGGTTCTCACAACTTGGGGAGAAGAGCTCCTAACATCTGCTGGTGGAGGCCAGGACGCTGCTCAGCACCCATGCCGGGCGCAGGACAGCCCCAGCCCATAAAGAACTGTCCAGCCTCAAATGTCAGCGGAGCCGAGGATGAGAAAGCCTGCGATCAGTGGTATGCACAGCATGCGTTATAGATGCATGAGACAATACATAACAAAAAGAAGGCAAAACGGGAGGTGGGTGGGGGGATGGGGTAATTGGGTGATGGGCATTAAGGAGGGTGCTTGAAATAATGAGCGCTGGCTGTTGTATGCCACTGATGAGTCACTGAATTCTACCTCGGAAACTAATAATACAGTATATATTAATTAAATTGAAGTGAAATTAAAAAAGAAAAAAAAAGGCAAAATATAAGTTTCTAGCGTATTTACCTGGCCTGTCCTCCCCCAGTGCCTGAAGTGAGTAGCTGTCATTGAACATGCCCTGGTAGACCCCAGCTCTGCACCCACCTTGCCTTTGTGGGTCTCCTGCAGCCAGTGCCGAAGCTGGATCAGGCAGCTCTCCTGCACGGGCGTGAGATGGCCCAGGTACCTCTCAATGTAATCTGCATCCAGCTTGTCCCCTGCAGGAGAAGATGGGGGAGTTCAGGACCAGAAGGCAATGCCACTCCCTTCTCCACGTGGTCTACCCTTTCTGGAACGCTCGCCTTACTGGCCGCCTTGGATCTGAAACGTCGAGTACAGTGGCCCTTTCACCAAAGAACAGCCATATGGGCTCCACGTCCTCTGGTCTTGCCAACCCATTTCCAAGGTGGTTCTGAAAACTCATGGTGGGGCCAGCCTGGATCTCACTGTGGCAAGTGACATGTCCTTTGACCCTGCAGCTGTCCTGCCCTCTGAAGATTATTAACAATATGTGCTCATTGTTTCTAGTCAAGCATCATCTCATTGAGCTGTTCCAACACCCCTGTGANGTCATGGTTCCCACGTTCATCCGCATCGTAGCCTGGGTCACTACTTCATTCCTTTCTCTGGCTGAAGAATATTCCACTGTACGGATCCTGTTTGGTTTACCCCAAGTGGAAAGTATTTCAACCCTGAACGCTAAGCTGCTTGTTGATCCATTGTTTTTCACAGCACCCTCACCCAGTGCTGGTGTGGTAGCTGACTCGATACACAGTTGGGGCAGGAAGGAAGGACTTGATATTGTCAGGGCATGAGCCAATTCAGTGAGGAATGCCACAGGCAAAGGATCGACAGGGAACTGGAATCCCACCTGTGTGGTCACTCTCCTTCAGCCTCCACCCCGGGAAGCGGTCACCTCCGGGCCTCGGCAGCCTGGCTCCGTGCCACTGGCTTCCATCTGGTGTGGCCACTGGGTGGGGGGTGGGGAGGTAGCAGCAGGAGATTGGAGGTGGAAACAGAGAAAGAGGCCAGGGTACTTCTTCCCCCAGTCCCTCCCACCTCAGTGCCCCTGGACACCCCCAGTCCCACCCCGTTCCAGCTCTCATGGGGCTCGGTAACAATGTCATCCCGCCCGCTTGTCCCTCCAGCCCCCAGGGGTGGTCAGGGGTCACTGCAATGGCTAGCCCCTGGGGCCGCTCCATCCTGCCCATACCTCTGCAAGGAGTTCTTTCATGTTACATCCCCATCAAGCCACTGGGGTGAATCCCACTTCTGGCCAAAACCCTAAATGACTGGCTCCCACCGCCACCCAATATACAGCTTCTTAGAAGTTTCCTTAACAGCAAGGGAACTTCATTTTCACAAAGATCAGGAAATTTAAAGATAAAAAGCTTCAGGAGAAGGTCCTGCCTGTCCCTCCTGCAGCTCCTGCTCCCAAGTCCAGCCCCAACAGAACCTTGAAGTAGCCATAGGAGCCAGAGAACGTTCTGCCCCAGAAGTCTGCTCACATCCTCTCCTGCTGACAATCCTCCGTGGCTCCCTACTGCCTCAGGACAAAGTCCCACCTTCACCACTGCCTGGACTTGGCAGACACTGGTCCCTGAGCATTTTCCCAGCCTCTGCCAGGGCCATCAGCCCTTTTGCTCCTTTTTGCTCCAATCATTCTGGACTGGGTTTTCAGTTTCTCAAAAGCATCAAGTTCAATCCTGCCTCTAGGCTTTTGCCCATGCTGTGTGCGTTGCCTGGCCCATCCTTCCTCCCCACCCTTCCCTGCATGACTCCTGCTCCTTCCTAGGGTCTTAGCCACAAGTCACCTTCTCTGAGGGACCTTCCTCAGTTCTCCAGTCTAAATTACCACCCCCCCGCGTCACCTGCTGCCTGACTTAGCCTCTCCAAGAATCTGACCGTCCTCACCCCCTTGTCACAGGGAAACATGAAGCATTTGCTTGTGTGGGGTTGTCTGCTTTATCTCTCTCCACCCTAGGACAGGGGTGGGGAGACACAGTGGCTGGCTTGTTTACTCCTAATCCCCAGGGCCTGGAAGGTGTCTGGCACATAGTAAGTGCTTAGTGAAACACTGAACCCACTTAACTCTCAAATGTCTATCCTGATTGAACCTCAATTTATAGCAGTGGTTCTCTGGTTTTCTGGGGGCACTGAATCCTCGGAGGGGCCTGTGGACCAGTAGCAAGGCCCCAGGGCAGTGGTTTTTAACTGCCAGGGACAACCTAACCTGCTCATGGTCGTGAGATTGATTCAGCACATTGTGACTAGCCTATTTTTAATGGAATGGAATAGAAGAGCGAAGAGGGGTGTTGTATGGAGTTAAGGTGACCATCGCTTGTGGATCTGTTTCATTGTGTGTGTGTGTGTGTTGGGTTGTAACCTAACGTGTATTTCTTACTGTGGGTCTTGGGCAAAAAGTTTTAAAATCCCTACAGCACAGGATCCCAACACTCCTCGAAGCCAACTCCCAGGAACCCCGGGAACACTGTACAGTCCTGAGTGTGACTCTAGTATCGACAAAGCAGGACAACCGATACATAAATCATGGTCTATCCATACAGTGGAATCGTATTCAGATATAAAAAGGAATGAAGTACTGATCTGTGCTACACCATGGATGGATCTGAAATCATTACACTCCGTGAGAGTAATCAGATGCAAAAAGCCTCATATGATCCCACTTACATGAAATATCTCAAATAGGCAAATCCATAGAGACAGAAAACAGATTGACGGCTGCCAGGAGCTGGGGAGTGGGGAGGACGGGGGCTGCTAATGACTACAGGGCTTCCTTTTGGGGTGCCGATAATGTTCTGGAACTAGATGGTGGGATGGTTGCACAGCTCTCTGAATCTACTAAAAACAACCAGATTCTTCACTTTGAGAGAGTGAACCTTAAGGTAAATGAGTTCTATCTCAATAAAGCTGTGACTTAGAAGAAACGACANAACGACACGGAACAAGCAGGCCAAGGAAACCCCCCCCCCCTCAGCCATCTCCACCGGGCAGGGGCCTGGCCCGGGCGCCCGCTCTCACCAGCGTCCAGAGCACAGGGAAGANTGGAACAAGCAGGCTGAGGAAACCCCCCCCCCTTCTCAGCCATCTCCACCGGGCAGGGGCCTGGCCCGGGCGCCCGCTCTCACCAGCGTCCAGAGCACAGGGAAGACACGAGGGGCTCGCACGATGAGCAGCCGGCCCAGGGTCTCGGGGTAATTGTCCTCCACCACCTCAATCGTCCGCAGCAGGGCCTTCACCCCCGGTCGCCATAGGTGACGCATGTTGAGACCCTCCAGGTCCACCAGGCAGGTCCAGGAGCTGCAGAAGACATGCACTGCTCACTCCACCTTGCTCTGCCACCTCCCAGGACCCCTGACACCCTCAGGGGGCTTCGGGGGCTGGCAGACAGGAATGGATGGAAAGGCTCAGGAAGGCAGGGCTGGGAGTAGAGGGGCTTTGCCGCCTGCTCTGTGGCCTTGGCCAAGTTCCTTAACCTCCCTGGGCCTCCATTTCATTGGTACTAACTCATTAGGGAAATGACTGTTTTACTGCAGCAGCTAGTTCTCAGGAGCCTCTCCATCCTGCCTTTGTTCCCTTCATCCAGCCCACACTACTGCAAGGAGTCCCTCGTGACACCCTGTCATCCGAGCCATCTCAGGTGAATTCCACTTCTGATCAGAGCCCTGACTGAGCAGTTCTCCACCCCAACCAATGTATGTCTCCTCAGGAAAGCTCCAAACAACAAAGGGACTTAATTTTCCCCAAAATCAGGCTACTTCAGGATAAAAAGCCACAGTGGCAGGTGCTGCCTGCCCCTCCACCCGGGCTGTAATAAGGGCAACACAAATCAGGTACTTCGGAGAGCACCTGCTGCAGAGTGAGTGTCCCACATGCATTTGCGTTATCCCTCAACGGTCGTTGTTTTTGATGATGCATAAAGAAACGCTGGGACTGGTGATATTATTCCCACGTTACAGATGAGCAAGCTACAGTTCAGAAAGGTTCAGTGCTACTGTAAGTAGTCATGTGGGAAACTGAGTTCAGGCAGAGGAATTTGGGGAAGTCAGAGAGGGACGGGGGTTACTGGATGTGCCATGACACCTGCCTGGGAGACAGAGTCAAGGTGGCCCTTGGGGGGGGGCAGAGCTGGCCTCACAAAGCAAGGTCCAGGGGGTGATGTGGCACAGGGGCTCATGTCCTTGAGCCCAAAGCAGACAGGACCAGGTTCTGTCTCANAAATCTCAGCTCTGCCACTTACCCACTTAGCAACAATCTTGGATAAGCATTGCCCCTCTGAGCCTCAGTTTCCCCNTGTCTCAGCTCTGCCACTTACCCACTTAGCAACAATCTTGGATAAGCATTGCCCCTCTGAGCCTCAGTTTCCCCCTCCACAAAGAACAGGGACTATAACAGTCCCTGCCTCACGGGATCGTTGTAAGAATTAAGAGAGGACATTTCTGTAAAGTACCTAGCATGCTTCCTGGCCCAGCGTCTATGCCCAATGAACCTTTGCTGTGTTTACTGTTTGGGGGGAATTTGCTCCTGGCAGGGGTTCTTGCCTGATGGGACGGCCAAACTGCTTTGTGTTCCCTTCACATCTCTTCTGTCCTTCCTCGTTGACGGAAAGAACCTAGAAAGTAGAGAATGTGCTGGCAAACGTTCACTTGGCTGCTCCACCCACAGGCAACCCCGGGATCCAGGGAGTGGGGACCCCGACTCACGTGCTTCAGCAGCACCTCCTCCCCCACGGCCTTCATCAAGCCTTTGGTGTCCATGTGGCCCAGGCGCAGGATATAGAGGGGGCGGCCGTCTTTGTAGGCGAGGCAGGCCAAGCAAAGAGAAGGGACATTATTTCAGGGGTGCTCTTGAGAAGGCAGACCCAAACTTCTCCTTGGAGAAGGCTGTGCCAGGCTGTGACTCAGCCTGCCCCTCCTGTCCATTTATTCACGAACGCTCTGCCTGCTCCCAAGAGGGGTTGATACCAGTTATGGTGGAAGAAGCAAAGTGTCCAAGTGTCAAAGAGACGGATTTACATCACACAGGAAACTGGGTGAAGGGATGCGGCAACTCTCTGTATGACCTCAGCAACTTTTCTGAAAACCTGTCCTAAAATTAAACACTTATTTTAAAGGCTTTTTAAAAAGGAGGGACAAACCATGTAAGGAAGGAATATGGAGAGAGTGGAAAATGTTGATTCTTAGCTGTAAGTGAATAGGAAAACCAAAGTGAATAGGAAAAATAAGGAAGTATATACAAATACACCCGATTCTTGTTATCATAGTAGTGATGTTTTCTAAAGTCACCTTGAACACTGACTTAGGGAACAGTGAAGCATCACTTCCACGAAAAATACGGGGTGAGGTCCCTGGGAACCTCTAGACATAACATTTTTGTTAACTGGTCGATACATAACCTTGTCCTGAATTTCTTGAATTCAGGTGCACTAGCCTTAGAGGCCATGTCATTAAGGCACTTTTTGGGGGCTGTGTTGTCGATTCATCAACATCAAACTCACGGCCAGCAGCACCACACTCAAACCTGGACGAAGTTTATCACACACACATTTTCTCTGTGAGGCACATCACAGCCTGCTTGTGCTCCAGAACACTAGCCAGCACTTGTGCACTTTCCCTGGGGGCTGTTTTGAACAGCAAAAATCACACACACACACGGCACAAAATTGCAAAAAAAAAAAAAAGTAATATGAAGTGGACTTTAAAAAGGACTCTTGTTAACAATATGAGAGCTGAAGCAAAAGCAGAAGGACATCCTGGGGACACGCAGGTCAGACAACTGATTTTTTTGCCACTCTGCCCATGGTCATAACTGACCGCAGAGCACCCCCAGTATTGATTTGGGGGTTACAAATAAATTTTGGTGAGTGGGCAAATTCACAAATATGGAATCCATGAATAATGAGGATTGACTGTGTATTAAAGTGCTCCAGCCGGTTCTTCAGGAGAGTCAAGCACTCACCCTAATCAATATATATGAGTTTTTACATAAAGGGCATTGAAAAGCATAATGGGCACTGGCGTCAGGGGCTGCTTAGTAAGAAACCGACAGAAGTTATTTGTTGTGGGTTAACTAGTGTCCTCCAAAAATTCACGTGCACCCAGAACCTCTGAATGTGACCTTATTTGGAAATAGACTGCAGATGGAATTAGTGAAGGACCTCCAGATAAAATCCTACTGGATCAGGGTGGCCCCTAAATCCAATGACCTGGGGTCTTTATAAGAAGAGGAGAGGACACAGAGAGACACCCAGAGGGAAGCCATGTAAAAGACAGGCAGAGATTGGGGTGACATGACCACAAGCCACGGAACGCCTGGAGACCCCAGGAGCTGGAGGATGCAGGAAGAGATGCTCCCCTAGAGACGTTGCAGGGAACATGGCCCTGCCCACACCTTGAGTTTGGGCTTCTGCCTCCAGAGTGATGAGAAGACACATCTCTATGGCCTTAAGCCACCCAGTTTGTGGTGATTTGCTATGGCAGCCTCAGGGCACTAATGCATACGCATGTAGCCATCGTGTGGGGTCCCAAAGATCAGAAGCAGGGCTGGGCTAACGCTGCCACTGAGTGAGAAATGTTGCTTCAAGCCCAAATGTCGATTCCGGCCCTACTTTCCTCATGGCTGGGTGAACCCCAAGGGCACCTCCAGGTGTCCAGAAGAGTCAAAAGGAAAAATAATAAGATGCCAACATGAAGAGTGGCCTTCAAAGCACCTTTGGCAGTGACCAAAGTGTATGCATTACATAGGTAAAGGGACGCACCTATGTCCTGGTAGTGCCAGCCCCCTGCATAGAATTCCTCCAGGAGGGCAGGGGGTCGCCACGTCTGAAGGAGGAGATCCACCTGGTGCTGCTTTCTCCAGCTCAAGGACTGGCACAGCATCTCCCGGGCCTTGTCCAGGTGGAAGTCACGAGCCCGCAGGAACCGGAGAATGTGCTCATCTTTGGGAATCTGAGGGAAGAAGGAGAAAGCCCGTGGAATGGTATTCCTAACCCAGTGGACAAAATTATGGACAATGAGTTTCCTGCCTTATCTGCAAAATACTTAGCTGGGAAAAGGACCGTACGCTTAACCATGACACAGTCTAGGGGTGAGCCGTGGGGAAAATCTGTGAGTTCTGGCTGCCTGACGTTCCTCCATGTACCTCTTTTCTTTGGGTGAGCTGCTTTTCTTCCCCACTCCCCAGCACCAATCCTGGTTTTAGCTGGTGTTGCCAATCAGCACTCCACTCCCATGGCCTCAGGGGTGGCAAACCCAATCAGAGCAGTGGGCAATTTAAATCAGAAGATCGGGTCATGAACTGCTTCCTCTGCAGTGGCAAAGGTGAGCCCGCAAGCCACGGACAGCCACAGCTCCAAGCTCAACAGGAAAGTAAGTCTGACAGGGATGACACAGAAGTGAACAGATACAAGAGCTCAGGGGTCCTGGCCGCATGTGAGTCCTGGTTCGGGACAGCTTGCGTGGCCCCCGAGCAAGGCTGAATGATATCCCTTCAAAATGCATGTCCGCCCAAAACCTTAGCGTGATACCTTATTTGTAAATGAGTCTCTACTGATATAATTAGCTACAATGAGGTCACACTGGAGTAGGTGGGCCCTACTCCAGGAGGGGACTTGGGACACGGACACAGGACACACAGGGAGATGAAGCCCACGAGATGATGATGGAGGCAGAGACTGGAGCGCCGCTTCTACAAGCCAAGGACCGGCAGCAGCCTCCAGAAGCCAGGAGAGAGGAGGCCTGGCACAGATCTTCCCTGAGAGGCTTCAGAAGTACCCAACCCCCCCACACCTTGACTTCAGACTTCTGGCCTCTGGAACTGTGAGACTAAGTTTCTGTTGTTTTGAGCCACTCAGTTTGTAGCATTTTCTTTCAGCAGCCCTAGAAAGTTAATACACCCCGCTCAACAGTTATGTGAGCCAATAAGTACTCCTCTCCTTATTTTTTGCCTGGACTCAAGCTGCATTCCTACCACACAGAACTCAGAGTCTAACTAATGTGCCGAGGTGACAAGCTAAGACCCTGCCAGCTCTCCTTCCTTCCCTCAGGCAAGTATCAACAGGCAAGGGAAACCCAGCCCCAGCGAAAGCTCCCCTTCCATCAGTGCTCATCCTGAACCAGACACACGACTCTAGACACTTCACGTGCATTGTCCCTTGTAATTCAGTCCAGATGGCATATGCCAGCATTATCCCCCTTTCACAGATGAGAAAACAGGGGCAGACAGGTTAAATCACAGCCCAATGTGAAAGTAACTCCCTTGTCTGCCCCCAACCCCAGCGTGGGGAGAGGATGGAAAGGAAGGGAGGGCTCAAAGTCTTAGTCAACAAAGCTGAAGGTCAAGTCCATGCTTGGGACCTACATGCGCGATGGACATTCATGTGATGGGGGTTAGCGTCTGGAGCCATTTTTGGTTCTCACAACTTGGGGAGAAGAGCTCCTAGCATCTGCTGGTGGAGGCCAGGACGCTGCTCAGCACCCATGCCGGGCGCAGGACAGCCCCAGCCCATAAAGAACTGTCCAGCCTCAAATGTCAGCGGAGCCGAGGATGAGAAAGCCTGCGATCAGTGGTATGCACAGCATGCGTTATAGATGCATGAGACAATACATAACAAAAAGAAGGCAAAACGGGAGGTGGGTGGGGGGATGGGGTAATTGGGTGATGGGCATTAAGGAGGGTGCTTGAAATAATGAGCGCTGGCTGTTGTATGCCACTGATGAGTCACTGAATTCTACCTCGGAAACTAATAATACAGTATATATTAATTAAATTGAAGTGAAATTAAAAAAGAAAAAAAAAGGCAAAATATAAGTTTCTAGCGTATTTACCTGGCCTGTCCTCCCCCAGTGCCTGAAGTGAGTAGCTGTCATTGAACATGCCCTGGTAGACCCCAGCTCTGCACCCACCTTGCCTTTGTGGGTCTCCTGCAGCCAGTGCCGAAGCTGGATCAGGCAGCTCTCCTGCACGGGCGTGAGATGGCCCAGGTACCTCTCAATGTAATCTGCATCCAGCTTGTCCCCTGCAGGAGAAGATGGGGGAGTTCAGGACCAGAAGGCAATGCCACTCCCTTCTCCACGTGGTCTACCCTTTCTGGAACGCTCGCCTTACTGGCCGCCTTGGATCTGAAACGTCGAGTACAGTGGCCCTTTCACCAAAGAACAGCCATATGGGCTCCACGTCCTCTGGTCTTGCCAACCCATTTCCAAGGTGGTTCTGAAAACTCATGGTGGGGCCAGCCTGGATCTCACTGTGGCAAGTGACATGTCCTTTGACCCTGCAGCTGTCCTGCCCTCTGAAGATTATTAACAATATGTGCTCATTGTTTCTAGTCAAGCATCATCTCATTGAGCTGTTCCAACACCCCTGTGAGGCGGGCACACTACTGTCCCAACTTCTCGGAAGACAAAACTGAGGCCAAGAGAGGTTAAGAAGCAAGTGAAGGCATGCGGTGCACCCAGCATAAAAGAGATGGTCAGTAGATACGGTTCCTTTTGCCTTCCTGCCTCCCAGCTCCCTTGTGGGTTTGAGGCTTTTTGTAGACAGAGCCCTGACCCCAAAATACAGCCTGGGAGCTGCACGGATCATTCCCAGGGTTCAGTCCCATCCAGCTGCACGATTGAGCTGTTTGGGGTCAGCATGTGTGGCATTTAGAGGCTGGGCTCCAACCCGAGGTCCCCATGCCCACTCGTAACTGCTGGGATGGCAGATGCTGGCATGGTGAGGTACCTCAGCATGTGAGCATCGCGGTGGTGGGTAGGTGGGCCACAAAGAGCAGCCCCCATGGGCACAGCTCGTTCTCCGTGTGCACAGTAAGAAAACAAATGGAATGTATGCACAGACAGCAGCAGGCCCCAATGATTCCCTCTAAAACAAAAAAAGTCCAGGGCTGGAGGTCAGTAGGCATCTGGGTAAACAGAGGCAGGAGAGGGGCGCCTGGGTGGCACAGCGGTTAAGCGTCTGCCTTTGGCTCAGGGCGTGATCCTGGAGTTACGGGATCGAGCCCCACATCAGGCTCTTCTGCTGGGAGCCTGCTTCTTCCTCTCCCACTCCCCCTGCTTGTGTTCCCTCTCTCGCTGGCTGTCTCTATCTCTGTCAAATAAATAAATAAAAATCTTTAAAAAAAAAAAAAAACAGAGGCAGGAGAGATGCTCGCGGTGTGGGGTGGGGGAGCCTCAGAGTGGTCCGAAGTGGAGATGTTGGAGATGGGAAGGGGGCGTGGTGAGGATGAGGGAGAAAGCACAAGGGAGGCAGGAGATACCAGCATCCTTCCGGCCTCTATGCGGCTGTGAAGGCCCCTTTCTCCCGAGCACAAAGGCCCAGTGATTCAGGGCAGGGTGGAAGGGGCATGACTCTGCCTCTCGCCAGCCATCCCGAGCACCAGCCCTGCTGGTGGACAGTGCAGATGGACAAGGAAGGAAAAGCCTGGTGCAAAATGAGGAGGGCACAGGGCATGACCACTGGACAACGTGCACAAGAAGGGGCAGAAGTTTTAATTTTTATAAAATATTTTAAGAGTGCACATACCCTGGCAGCCAACTAGTACATATACAGTTGGTACAGAATAAATATTTGTTGAATGAATGAATTCTGTTCTCCCTAAACACTGCCCCAGATGTATTATTGGTTACATGGCTATGCCCTACACTTCAGTGGCCCCAAAGGAAAGACCGAATCATCGTGAGCACAAATGCATATGTTTGAAACTGAATTCATGGGATATGTGTAGTTTTGTGTCCTAGGGTTTTTTTTTTTTTAATTTTAACATTATACTGTGGACATTTCCCATGTCAACAAAAGTCTAAAATATGACAAAGGGCTAATTGCCTTCAGTACAAAGAGCTCTTACAAACCAGTGAGAAATCAATGGGCAAATAGGAAGATAAAGTACAGGAACAGAGATTCACAAAAAAGCAACACAGAGTCACTAAGCACAAGAAAATAGTATTTGGCTCCATTCATCTTCCAGGGGTCACTTTTTGCTTTCAGTTCATTTTTTTAAAAATATTTTATTTATTTATTTGAGAGAGAGAGAGCACACAAGCAGAGCAAAGGGGGTTGGGGAGAGAGACAGANAGCAGAGCAAAGGGGGTTGGGGAGAGAGACAGAGGCAGAGGGAGAAGCAGACTCCCCACTGAGCAGGGAGCCCAACTCAGGGCTCAATCCCAGGACCCTGGGATCATGACCTGAGTCGAAGGCAGATGCTTAACCAACCGAGCCACCCAGGCGCCTCTCAGTTTAAAACATTGAATAGTCTTGTGGGGAGCCGGAGTGAAGTGAGGAATAGACATACCTATGCACTTTTGGAGGGAACATTGACTAGTACAACCTCTTTGCATGCCTAATTGGTAAATCTGCCAAGATTTCAGCTGCATATAACCTTTGACCCAACAGTTCAACTTAAAAAATTTTATGCTACGGGGCACCTGGGGGGCTCAGATGGTTGAGCATCTGCCTTCAGCTCAGGTCATGATCCCAGGGTCCTGGGGATTGAGCCCTACATCGAGCTCCCTGTTTGGCAGGGAGCCTGCTTCTCCCTCTCCCTCTACTGATGCCCCTGCTTGTGCTCTCTCGCTCTCTCTGTCAAATAAATAAATAAAATCTTTAAAAAATTTTATGCTGTGTATATGCTCATACAAATATAAAAACAACCTTAAATAGAAAGATATACTATATTTTTTAAATGGGGAAAAAATAAAATAAAAAAAACCAGAAACCTAAATGTCCATCAATAGAAGATTAGCTAAGTTAACTAAAAATAATCAATAATCCATAAATGTTTATTAGTAAGTTATGGTACAACCACACCAAGAAATACTGCAAAGTGCTGAGACAGAAGCAATGATACAGAAAACTGTTCAAGCAACATTAGGAAGTGAAAATAATCAAAACATCCAGGAGGACATATAATATGCTCTCATTGATTCAACGTAAGTTATACACGTATGCATACCTGTATATATGTGTGTATGTGTATATATATATATATATATATGCCTAGATAGTTCAGGAAATACGAGCACAAAACTATTAGGGCCTCGAGGGAGAAGAAAGGAGTCTTACTCCCTAATTTACATCTTCCAAGAAATTTGAATTTTTCATCATCATGCATTACTCATATAATTAAAAATAGTAAAAAAAAAAAAAAACAAACAAAAAAACACCCCACACACACACAGAGAAAAGGGCAGCCCTGAGGCACCAGATCAGGTCAATTCCTGATTTAGAAATAAATCAGTTCTGGCTCTTGGGTCGGAAGGAAGAGAGGGTGAAGCAGCAGGAAAGAGAGGAAGCTGAGTCATTCCAAGTCCCAGACCTGTTCCCAAGGGGACCCGAAGCAATTCTCTCCCCACAGAGTGAGCAAACCCTAAGCAGGCTTCAGGGGACTGGGTGGCTGGGGGGGCCAAGGGCACAGACCCGGCCAGCTGGCCTCCGCCCGAGGGACCTACCTTCTGTAAGGACTGTCTCAGTAGCAGGGACTGGGACGCTGCCGGGCCCATCAGCCTCCAGGGAGCCAGGATCCCTCGGGCCAGCCTGAGAGCGGGCGTCCTCCTCTCGGACGGGGGCAGGCGTCCACCGGGGAATGTGAGAGGTGCCCTGGGAGATGAGCTCGTTCAGGTAATGCTCAATCACCTCCTTCCCCTGGAAGCCAGAGAGATCAGCGGCACATGAGCCCCAGGGCAGGAGTGCAGGGGTAAGCGCGTCAGCCTGGGCGTCATCCCACCTGGCTGCAGTCCCAGCCCTGACATGTGGCTATTGAGCAGTTGAAATGTGGCCGGTCCGAATGGAGAAGTGCTGTGAGTGTCAAATACAAACTGGATTTCCAAGAGTTGTACGGAACAAAAAAATGTAAAATAGTTCACTAATAAGTTTTCTATGGATAACACGTTGGATAAAATATATCATTAAAATGAATTACAGGAAAAGTCTTCTCTCCTCAGTGATGGATCTGAGATCTTTACACAGCAACCATTTTAACCAGGACAAAACCCCACAGAAAGCCCTTCCTTTGTCCAGAGTTCACTACACAAGCCCCAAACATCAGGGACCCTCAAGGTAATGATTACGGTGCCTCCATTATGGGCCAGGTGGTTTCCACTCATTATCTTGTGTGTTATGGTCATTATGAGGATACCCATTCTATGGATGAGAAGACTGAGGCCAAGGAAGGTTAAGGATCAGTCTTGCCCCATGTCACTTGGGTTGTCAGGTGGCAGAGTGGGTTTTGTGTACCTTCCTCCTTGTGACTGACACAGGAGCCCACCCCTTACCCTCTTGACGTTGGCTGTGTATTGCTTCATGGCAATCTTCTCCAAGGCACTTTCAAAGCCAAAGAAGGACCGGATGTCAAGCGAGGCAGACTGCTCGAAACAAGTCCACTCTTCATTCTCGGGGTGGACCTGAAAGCCAGGCAGGGGTGATGACAAGGTCTCAGTGTGGGGGATGCAATGCCCCCTCCCCTGGGGCTCTCTTCGTGATGTGGGCCCAGCCAGAGCAGACAGCAGAGAGCACCCTTGGGGGGGAGCCAGGGGAGGGGGCAGCAGCCTCGCCCAGAGAACAATGCAAAGTGTTAGAGAACAAAGAGCCTTCTTATGAGGGGACCCAAGAAAGTGGGTCTGGTATCTGCATGTCTCTCCCTTAAAAACTGTTATGTAATGATATATTTAAATGAGTAATATATTTAATATATAATTATATATAAGCAAGTTATACCTAACTAGTATATATTTTAGAAATATATTTTAAAGTATTTATATATGTTCTATATTTATATATAATATATATTTATTATTAAAAAAACATATATATAAGCAAGGACAAACTTTGTTGACACAACTACTATGCACACCCAGGCTTAATACTTCTCGAACTTCCATGGGCAGAAACAAGACCAGGGAGTCTGTTAAATATGCAGTTGCCTGGGCCGAATGGGTCCAGGGCAGGGCCTGGAAACCTGCATTTCCCAAGCAGCCTTGATGACGCTGTGGCAGCTGTTGGCCAAACTCACTCTGAGAAATACTTCACTAAAAATGATTTATAAAACACTGCCACCCACACTTTCCTACAGGTAAGAACTGAACATCCTGGGCCCAGTTTCTAGAAGGTCCCAAGAGGAGTTGGAGATGTGGAAAGAAAAAACAATGGGCATTTACTGGATACCTGCTGTATACTAGGCACCATGCCAAGTGCTGGGGACCGGCCAGATGAATAAGGTAATGCCCCCCTATGGAGGAGGCTCCCCACAAAATACCTCTAATGCACGATAGTCAGGATGCTGGACTTATCATCATGAAAACTACCACTTGGGATCTAGCACAGGCTAAGGGGGCTTTACCTACGTTATCACATTTGCTCCTGCCGGCACCTGATGAAGCAGGTTCCGCTGACAGATATGTAAGCGGTGGCCTGGGGAGGGGAAGCAACTTGCCCAACATCACTCAGCAAGAAAGTGGCAGAGCTGGGCTGCATCCCAGCAAATGCCTCCACATTCCTCCCTCACTCCAGCCCCTGGGCCAGCAGGACCCTGCTCTTGCAGCCCCCATCCTCAGACTCCACTCATCCACTTCAGGGTCTTCACACATGCTGTTCCCACCCCAGAACTCTGTTCCCAGCCCTCTCACCTCTCACCTCACCTGTCAGCTCTCAGCTTCAGTGGTTCCTCCCCACAGAGGCCTGAGGGACACTGTTACCTATGAGTGCCTCTCCCCTTCCCTTCCCACGTCCTGCCTGCTAGATCCCTTCTTAGCACTTGGGACAAAGTTGTAAGTATATGTGGACTTTTTTTCCTTATCTGTCTCCCACTGGAATGGGAGTTCTTGTGAGCACAACAGCCAGGCGGACTTGTCCACCACTGGGTGCCCTGACAGGGTGCCTGGCACATAGTAGGTGCTCCATCGGTGTGTACTGGAGAACAATAATGATGACCCTTAATTATATTAAAAGGTAACACACCTACGGGGCTTTAAGTATGTGCCAGGCACTCTTCTAAGGGCTTTGGATAGTTTATTTCCTTTAATCCTCAGTACAAGCTATGTGGTAGGTGCAATCATTAATCTCATTTTAAAACAGATGAAGAAACTAAATGAGGATGCGTTTCATGGAGGAAGGAAAGGAGAGAGAGAAGAGGAAGAGGGAAGCAGGTTGCCACATTTGAATTTCAGATAAACAATGACTAATATTTTGTGAAGTATGTCCCAAGCAGTATTTGAGAACACTTAAACAAACAAAAAAGTATCGGCTGTGTATCTGATTGGAGACATGAGCCAGTGTCCTGCATCTTATCAGACAAGGCCCTGGGGCCAGAGGAGGGGGATGCTAGGCTGATGCATGGGGTGGGGGTGAGGGGGCGCAGGCTCACAGTGTAGCTGCAGCTCTCATTGACCACCACGCGGCTGGCGAAGGTCTCGTTGTGGGCTTCGATGAGGAGGGTCCTCTCCCTCCAGTTCAACACGTTTCTCTGCACGAAGACCACATGCTCAACGCCTGCAATCTGCAAGGGAAGAACAGTGGTGGTGGTGGGGTGGCTGCAGGACATGGGGATTCACCGAGACCCCGGGCCTGCTCACCAGCTGGCCCAGATCCCTTCTCCACCCCCAGACCCTGAGACCCTCGGCACCTGCCCACTAGCCCTGGCCCTAGTCCCCAGCCCATCAGTCAGTCCGTAGGCCTTGGTCCTTCCCATTCCAGCCCTTGACCCAGACCCCACCGCCCCCAACCCCAGTGCCATCCGGGCACCTACACTCACACACACTCCGTCCACCACCTGAACCTGCCCCCAGGTCCCCAGGCCTCCCACCACTCCTCCCGGTCCCCTCTCCGCGGGCCTTCCCCACCCCCAGGCCCTGGGACACTCCTCCCTGCCCACCTTCCGCAGCAGCCGTGGGGCCTCGACCCGCAGCCTGCAGCTTCGCTCCACCACGTGCACGGCCCCGTCGGCGCTGCGGGACTCACGCAGGACCTCGCTGCCCAGGAAGACAGGGATCTGTGGGCAGGTGGGGAAGCGTTTCTCGTAGGCCTGGGGGCAGAGCAGGAATGAGTGCCAAGGGGGCTGGTGGCCCCAGAGGGGTCCACTGCCACTGGAGCCTGAAGTTCAACCCTCCTCCCTCCTGCTGCTGGGCTGTTGTCTCACAAGAGCAGAAACGTGTATTCCTGGCCTAAAATAAGAGCAGTGACCACTGCTGTTTTACCAACAAGACATCATTTTAACACCTGTTTCAAAGCCGTGACACACGAGTGCATGAGCAATGATTTGACAAATCACTCATTGGCTCTGCATTTGAGATTTCATCCTCAGAAGGAAGAGTGGGCCTGCCTGGGGCATTTTAAAAGAAGGCATCTTTCAGAAAAAAACACTTGACATAATCCAACACCTCTTCATGACAAAAACACTGAACAAATGAAGAATAGAAGGGAACTTCCTCAGTCTGATAAATCACAGTCAATATCATACTCAACGCTGGAAGATGGAATACTTTCCCCCCCAAGAGCAGGAACAAGCCAAGGTTGTCCGCTCGGCAGTGTGTGCTCAACATAGCTTTGGCAGTTAGAAAAGTAAAAGAAATAAAAAGCATCCAGACTGGAGGACAGGAGTCTGTGCCCAGTTCCAGAAGTAAAAGTAATAGGGCAAAGCCACTGTGGGGTAAGCCCGCATCCAAGTGGGGTCTGCTCCAAGCGCCTGTCACAGCCCATGTGCCAGGCAATAGGGATCAAAGCAGCTCCAAAAATAGTGCCGGCATCTGAGGACAGCACCTCCTCCCCCATCGCTCAGGGCTCCTCCCAGCTCAGCTCAGAAGGGTGGGGGGGAGAAATGGGAACGGTGCCCGGTGCCCTTGGTGTCACCCCAGGCCCCACAAGGCCAGCCCAGTGTGTCTTCCTGCCATATGGAGAGCCTGGTTGCCTTGTACAGACACAGCAGACACAGCAGGGTTGGAATAAGGAGCCCTTGTTCCCTAGTGGAGAGTGCACCCCCAGCAAGCATCTGCCCCCTGAGGAGGGAGCTGCTGTAGCAAAGTGGGCAGATCAGGTGGCCAGCTGCGGGGTGGGAGGCCCAGCTCCACCTCCTCCCAACACAGGCAAGGCCTTTCCTCCTCTAAGCCTCTTTCCCCACCTGGAAGATGGGTATCTACCAAGTTTGCCTCCCAGAGTTTGAAATCAGCTTGGCTACCTATGCAGAGCCCGGCTCATTTAAAGCAACCAGAATTCTCATTCTCTAGGCAACGAGACTCAAAGGACAGCAGAACACAGGTTTGCAAGAACTGCAGACAGCTCCCTACCAGCCATATCTGAGTACTCCCTTGTCACCAAATGTAGGGTGCATGTTCCAGAATCGGATAGGCTCAGTTCATGTCTCTGCTACTGTCTCACTGAGTGGCCTTCTGAGCCTCTGTTTGCTCATCTGTAAAATGGGGTGGATTCCCATTTGACAAATGAAAGAACTGGAACACAGAGAGGCTAAGTAACTTACCCAAGGTCACACAGGGAAAACTGGTAAACCTGGATTTAAATCCCAGCGTGGTCCAGTCCCCATTCCTTCAGGAAGGCTTTGCTCATTAGTCGGCCTGTTCTTCTAGGCAGCTGGGCAACAGCCAGGCATTGTCCCCAGGGCCGAGTGGTCAGTATTTCCCCCTTCTCTACCCTTAGTACTTCAACTCCTATTCTCCTGTGGCCACACCTCCCCTGAGTTTCTGCACTCCCTCTAACTATTCTACAGTCTCTCCTGCTTCCCAGATGAAATGACATACTCAGAACACGCCTGGATGCCCAGAACATGTCCCACACTCCATACTGTGGCCCACCAGGCCCCAAGCAGTCTTTCCCACCAGCCACCTTCACTCTACTCCAGCCACACCAGCCTTGCTGTTTTGGGAACACATTCTTATGGGTTCAGTTGTGCACCAACCCCTCTCCCTCCACCACAAACAAAATTCATGTGTCTTACCTAGTATCTGTGCATGTGACCTTATCTGGAAATAGGTCCTTGTAAATGTCATTCGTTAAGATGAGGTCATACTGGAGGGGGGCGGAGACCTCTAATCCAATATGGCTGGTGTCCTTACAAAGAGGGGAAATTTGGTCACAGACACTCATACAGGGAAAACACCATGTGAAGATAAAGGCACAGGTCTGGGTGATTCCTCTACAAGCCAAGGAATGCCAAAGATTACCAGCAACGCCAGAAGCTAGTAGAAAGGCACGGAACAGACTCTCCCTCAAGCCCTCAGAAGGAACCAATCCCGCCAACACCTTGATTTCAGACTTCTAGCCTTCAGACTGTGAGGTAAAAAGTTTCTGCTGTTTAAGCCACCCAGTTTGTGGTCTTTTTAATGTCAGCCCCAGGACACTAATGCACCTACCATCTGTTCCCACCACAGGGCATTTGCATGAGCTGTGCCCTCTCCTTGGACCACTAAGCAGTTTACTTGACAGTAAAGGAGGAGGGAGGCCTGAGTAACTGGGGCTTCCAGAAGGTTGAGAGACCTGGATCGGGGGTTGAGGAGATGCTGTGGCTTGAGGGACTCATCCGTGCTGGTCCCTCTTCCTTGGACATCTTCCCCCACCTTCACCCTTGCAAGGCTGCCTCCTTCCCTATTCTGTCCTTTTAGGCTATTCATTTCCTTGATACCATTTATCACATCCTTTAGCCATATCCTAGCTTGCGTGTGGTGTGCCGAAGGCATGGGCTGCATGCTTTTCCATAGCACTAACCCCATACGTGTCTGTCTCGGTTCTTGGCACACAGTAGGACTAATAAATGCCCACAAGCAAAGAAAAAAATAATTTCAACTTGTCGATGATCCAAAAAGCCCCCAAAACATGTGTCCCGGGAGGGGAATGACAGGCCGGGGAGCCAGAGCGTTCAACTGAGTTTTACCAGGCTGACTTCCTGTTTTAACAAACCTCTAGTTAGAAGAGCACCATCTGGAGCCGCCAGATAAGGGTGGAGGGCGGAGGGCTGGTCAGCAGCAGAGGCTGCTTGGGCATAGTTTTCCCTGACCCTGAAAGGGAAAGTGCTACCTTCCTCAAGTAGCAACGACAGAGCTATGCCAGCATTAGGGCAGGAAGCTGTCAGAGCTCAGGTCCCATCTGGAAGCCAGGGGCCCCTAAATAGCCCATCCTGGTGTTGTATCTCCTGCTGGAGAGTCCCTGGGGTTGTGAAGCCCAGACCGATATTTATGGGGCATTAACCACATCATTTCTTTGTACAGTGCCCCAAGATGGAAACTAATACTTCCCCATTTTACAGATAGGCAAGTTGAGGCTTGGGAAGGCATCACACAGTCAGTAAGTGCTGGGGCTGGAGCGCAGGCCCATCTGACCCAGACCCCAGCCCTGAACCACCCTGTCCTGCCCCTCAGGGGACTTGGCTACATCACAAGTGTCAATAGTCTGGAAATGCTGAGTCCTGCTGGGCTAAAACCTGTGAGTCAGGGGCATCTTTGCCTTTGGCACATCACAGGGTCTTATAGGACCAAACAGTCTATAGCAAACTCCCGATGAGCTCCTGTCCCCACAAATCAGGCCTGAACTGCTCTGTGCTGAACAAGCACGTGGTTTGCCCCCCCCCCCCGCCGCCCAAGAGCACAAGGTAGCAGAAGGATTCGGTTACAGCCCTTCTGCCAGGTGGCTAGAGAGGGACACCCAAGCCTCCTCACTCAGAAAGGAAGCTGGTCCAAGGCCCAGAACCCGCCCATGCAGGGCCGCAGCTGGGATAGGCAGAGACCAGTGGAAACTTCCGCTGACTGCCTCCCATGGGCCTCCATCCTGTAAAAATCCACAGTGACACACTTAGCATGTGGAGATGGGCAGCTGGACTCCTAGCCAGACCTGCCTACCTCCAGCTGGGTAACCTTGAGCATGGGCATGTCCCGCTCTCTCCCTTTAGGCTCATCTGTAAAGCGGAGTAATTCATTCCCAACGAGCACCTGGTTGTACCCGTTTCCCGTTTCCTTCATCTGTGCATCACAGCTGCTGACAAGAAGTCATCGGCCCCTGGCAGTGAGTTTTTCCCCCTCCCACCAAATCCCCGGGGATTGTCAAAAGGACGCAGTCAACACTCAGTAGGCATTTACATGATGAGTGAATGAATGACAGCATTCCATACCCATTAAGGGCACGGACTCTGGGGCTTGGGTCTAAATCTCTGCTCTGCTTCTTACCAACTGTGTGGCCTTGAACGAGTCATCGAATTCTCAGTTCCTTAATGTACTCATTTGTTAAAGGGAGAATGAGAAAAGTAGCTACCTTGCTGAGCTGTGGGATGTGTGTGGGGGGGAATAAAGGAGTCCGTTTTTGTAAAGTGCTGAGAACAGTGCCTGGCACAGGGCTCGTTCTACATAAGCATTTGTTAAATAAATTTAAATTTTAAAAAAGAGTGAGATTCTATAAAGTACAGAAAAGCTATTTCTGCTAATCACTTGACAGCTGCTGCCTCCTCCCCCAACCCCTCCATCCTTCCTGCTCTTCCTCATGCAAATTCAAAAAAGCTGGAAGCCGTTTACCCCAGACCTTCCACTTTCAGTGTGGAAAGAAGATCCACACTGGCCCAGTACTTTGCCTTCCCTTTCCGTGCTGCAGGCGGGATTCAGGACACTGAGCACTGTGTGACCTCCCACAAGGCACACACCTCCTGTCACTCTCCTCAGGAGCCTTCCTGGATGACCCGCGCCTTCCCGCTGCAAGCCTGGGAGACCCCAGGACAGATGAGTATCGATCCTCTCAGCGCCCCCAACTTTTTTTTTATTTGAGATAGAATTCTCATACCATAAAATGCACCCCCCCCTTTTTTTTTTAAGATTTTGCTTATTTACTTGAGAGAGAGAGAGAGAGCACAAGCAGGGGGAGTGGCAGAGGGAGAAGCAGCCTTCCTTGTTAAGCAGGGAGCCCAATGCAAGAGTCGATCCCAGGACCCTGAGCTCATGACCCGAGCAGAAGGCAGACGCTTAACCGATTGAGCCACCCAGGTGCCCCTAATATGCACCCTTTTAAAGTGTTCGATTCAGTGGGTTTTAGCACATTCACAAAGTTGTGCGTCCATCACCACCATCTAATTACAGAACATGTCATCACCCCCTAAAAAAATTCCCTACCCATTATAGTCAACCCCGTAGTACCCCACCCCGGCCCTAGGCAACCACTAATTCACCTTCGATCTCTGCAGATTTGCTTTTTCTGCACATTCCATAGGAGTGGAACAATACAATATGTGGCCTTTTGCGTCTGGCCTCTCTCACTGAGCATCGTGTTTTCAAGGCTCATCCACATTGTGGCAGGTGTCAGTGCTCCATTCCTTTTCATGGTTGAATCATATTCTACTGTAGGATTCTCCCCAGTTTTGGCTAAGTTGCTTAGCTAGAGCTTGCGGGATGACACATCAAACATCTGATGGCAGCAGTGTCACCCCAGCTGATGAAGGGTAGCGGGTGTGGTAGAACCAGGGCAACACACCACTGGAGCCTTTTGACTGCTGTATACAATCTATAAACTCGGGTGTGCTGCAGGGTCCCGTAGCTGGACAACCTGCTGGTATTCTAGGTCAAAGCCGGCTCACAGACACAAAAGATGGAGACGAAGGGGCAGAAGGACCCTGCAGCCAGGGCACCTGGACGCGGCAAGGGGACAAGGCTCGGGTGTGGGTGGCCAGGCAGAAGCAAAGCACGAGGTTTAGATGCTGCCTCTGCCACTTGCCGGCTGGGCGACCTTGACTTAATCTCTCTGAGACTCAGTCCCCTCAAAAAAAAAAGAAAAAGAGAAGAGATAGTGAGAATGATGGTGATACCTACTTCGTAAGGACTACAGTAAAGATTAAAGGTAGGTAACACATTTAAGGCACTGAGCACAGGGCCAGACGTGACATCGTAGACGTTTTTAAATGGACAAGAGGAAACCAACAGGGACTTGAACAGATATTTGTACAGAATCATTCACAGTGGCCAAACAGTAGAAACATCCCAAGTGTCCTTGGACGGATGCGTGCATAAACGAAATGTGGCCTGTCCATACGGTGGAATATGATTCAGTCATAAAAAGGAAGGCAGCCCGGACACCTGCTACAGGACGGACAAACCTCAAAAACTTCGTGCTCAGTGAAAGCACCAGACGCAAAAGGACACGTACTGCCAGGCTCCGCTTGTATGAGGTCCCTGAAATAGTCAGACTCACTGGCGGAGACTAGAAGGGTGGATGCCAGGGGCTGGGAGGGGCAGGAAGGACGGGGAGTTGGTGTTTAATGGGGGCAGAGTGTCAGTTTGGGAAGACGAAAGAGTTCTGGGGATGGATGGTGGTGAGGGCTGCACAACACGATGAATGTGCTTAATGCTGAACTGAACCATACACCTAAAAATGGTCACGATGGGAAATTTTGCATTATGTATATTTTACCACATTTGGTTGTTTTTGGAAAAAAAGAGTAAGCCATCTCCTGGGTGGTTAACAGCCCTGCCGGGAGCATCGACTGTGATTTGGAGTAGAATATCGTATCTGTGTGTTTGTTTCTAGTCAGCACCTCTGGCTCTATGTCTGTTTTCTTCGCCACTGGATTCCCCAGTGCCCTTGTACAACACCTGGTGCTCTAGACACCTGGCCAATATTTGCTGAAGGGAGGGAGGGAAGGAGGAAGGAAGGGAGGAAGAAAGGAAGGAAGGGAGGTAGGAAGGGAGGGAGGAAGGGAAGAAGGGAGGAAAGGAAGGAAGGGAGGAAAGGAGGCTGGGAGGGAGGGAGGAGCAGGTGTTGGGGAAAGAAAGCAGGAAGTTGGAACCATTGACATAGATCTGCCTGGAAGAGCAGGTGGAACAGCACAGAACCCCCATCCCCCGTGAGTGGGCTCCGTCTGCACCTGCCAGTGCGCGGTGGCAGGCCCACGGGTAACCTGTGCCCGTGTATTGCCATTTATGCTCCACCTCCCCGGAGCTGAGTCCTTGCAGGTGCCCATGGCACAGGTGAATAAATGCCTGAGTAGTTCCCATCTGTGGTCATGAGAGGCATGCAACCGCCCCTCTTGGCCGATCAATCAGCCCCAAACAAGGTGCCAGAGAACACTTCTGCCTGCTTTTCAGTTTCCCGGTCCTGAGGCTGTAGCATGGGGCGCCGTTAGTGGGGCCTAGGTAGTATTCGTTCCTATTCTATCCCTTCTTTGCAAGAATCGGATTTGGATGTCCCTCTGCCCAGGCCAGGACTGTGTCTCTGCCTGGTGAGGTCACCCCATCAGAACGCCTGGCCTCTCCGGCACTGCGGGGTGGAACACGCAGCCTGGCTGTCCCGCCCAGCAACTGCACACAAACCTGGATCCTCACCCACGCATGGGGAGCAGGCTGGAGGAAACTCTCCTCCTCTGAACACACTCTGTGCCCACAAACTTCCAGGATCAGCTGGTGCCCTTGATAGTTCAGGGAGGGGCTGGGAGGCAGAGAGGCCAAGCCCAGAGCGTCTTGACATTTAGCAGTATGTCAGGATCTTGATGGGAGGGAAACAGTATTTGAGATTTTTCAAGTGTCTCAGGAATGTGCCCAGCCTCTGTCACCTCTGCTTCCCCACGTTCTCCTCGCTTCTGGGATGGAAAACCCCCTCCAATCCACTTAAAGCCTAAATCTGATCATGTCACTCATGCTTAAAGCCTTCCAAAGCTCCCAAGGTCCTTGAACAGACAAATTGAGCCTGCCAACCACTTTTTAATTCACACTGGAGCCCAAATGAGCCACATTTATTTCTTCAGAAAGGTCTCCTCCTTCTCTGCAGACAGTGGGCGCATCTGCCCTTGGCAAGGCTCAGCCTGAATGACCTAAAAGACCTTCGGCTGGCGATCAATGGACCCTTCCCCATGTTCCTACAGCACCCTGTGCATTCCCTATTAGGAACCATTCTACATGGCATTTGCCTGGTTCCTGTCTCTCTCTTTCTCTGTCAAACACACACACACACACACACTGCAAGCCCTGTGTGGGCAGGAAGGGATGGTATCAGGAGAACCAGAACAAGATAGACATAGTCGCCACCTTTCTGAAGCTTACTTTAATGAGAAAGGCCCATATATAAAGAAGTAAGGAAGCAAACGAACGGAATCATGATGCATTTCAAAAAGGGCTAGGAATCCACTATGTTGTAGCCCCTACACCTAGCATGCTGCTTAGCACACAGTGAAACTCAATAAATATTTGTAGGTTGCATACATGAACATGTGTGTGAAATAATATTTGCATAAAGGAATGAATGAGGACCTAAAATTTGCTTCTGAAATCGTAAGATCACTTTTCTGGGCAGTGGATCGCCTGTGTTCTCCCAGCCCAAATCAGAACGCGTCAGGTCCCTGTAAGCAATCCAGGATGGAAAATGTTGCTTCCCTTAATCTGTTAGCAACAGGATCAGATGATGGGCTCCAGGGAACTAATTTAAACTCATTTAAATAAGGTCCCTGCTGCTTTGTTAAAACTACGTCCATAACAACGGGTCCAACTGTAACTGCTCTGGCCTGACCTGCAAGGATTTACCTCTAGATGCTGCTCCTTATTAATAACCCACTTGCTAAATTACAAGCTGTTTACCAATACAAAAGTCCGGGTCTTTAAATATTTTAACACTTAATTGCTGACGACAGCTCTCACCTCTGTAACCCTTCCTCTGTGTGAAAAGCCTACTGCTAAGGAAATTCTACTCCCAGCCATCTTCCTTCTTTGGATTTGCAGAATCTGAGACAAGCTGAAGTCACGGGGCTTGGGAGCCCCACTGGGATCCCGGGGCAGTGCCTGGACAAGAGGCAGCCAGATCATTCCTGAAGGTGCTGTGGCCGCTGGTGCACAGGTGTTTACGGAACATCGGCGCCAGCATCTGGAAAGTCTGGCTCTGAGCACAGGCTATCGGGGCAGATTTCCCTAAATTCAAATCTCTGTCATTTACTGATGATGCCATTTACTGAGCCTAATGGGCTGAATTATGTCCCCCCAGAAAAGGTATGTTGGAGTCCTAGCCCCAGGCACCTCAGGATGTGACCTTATTGAGAAAGAGGGTCTTTACAGAGGTAAACAAGCTAAAATGAGGTCACTAGAGTGTACTTATAAATCCTATATGACTGATGTCCTTCCTTATGAAAAAGGAAATTTGTGTGCCCAGAGGCACACACACAGGAAATATGCCGTGTGAAGTTTGGAGTTAGGCCACCACAGGCCAAGAACTACCAGAAGCCAGGAGAGAATCCTGGAGCAGATCCTTCCAAAGCACTTCAGAGGAAGCCCAGTCCTGCTGACACCTTGATCTCCAATGGCTGGCCTCTAGATTTCTGTTGTTCTAAGCCACCCAGTCATGGTGCTTTGTTACGTAACCCTAGCCAATGAATATACTGCCTATGCGATAGTCTCCATACCCTCTGTAAACCTTAGTTTTTCTTCCCACTGCAGCCAAGGCTGTTATGAAAGTTCCTGCCTCTGAGCAGGCCTCAAGGGTTGGGCACACAGAGGATTTGGTGGGTAACTGCTGCCGAGCTCTATCAGCATCGGCTGCCCCCCACCCCCAGGAGGCCAGGGTCTGTGGGTTCCAGCTGTGCTCCCCTCTGTGGGGTCCTGATGGAGTGCAGGCATTCAGGACGCAGTCCTGGTGGTAACGATCCCAGCCAGACCACTCACTGGGCCCAGATGCCACCCTAACGAGTTGAGATCCTCAGCTCTGAGAAATGACAGAGTTCCTGATCAGAAATGTAAATTCTGGAATTGAACTGCCTGCAGTTAAGTCCCCACCTGCCTCATGTTTGCTTTGTGGCCTCGGGCAATCCATTCGTCCTTCCCATGCCCCAGTTTCCTCCTCTAGTAGAATGGTGCTACCCACAGAATCTGTCTCTTGGGGTGCTTAGGAGAAGTACATGACTTAATATTTGAAGGGGCCCAGAACAGTGCCTGGGACCTCATAAGCACTGTGAACACGTTTATTAAATAACATTTAAAATAGTATATGCCTAAACCCACAAACGATCACTACCATTCACGGCAGGGATTTCTTTGGAAAGAGTATGTCCACACAAAAACTTGGGCCTCAGTGATCATAGCAGCGTTATTCGTAATAGCCCAACATTGGAAAGCATCCATCCACTGATGAGTGGAAAACAAATGTGGTCTATCCAGGCAACGGAATATGACTCAGCCATTAAAAGGAAGCTTGGATGAAACTTGAAAACATGATGCTGAGTGAGAGAAGCCCATCACCAAGGGCCACATATTCTATGATTCCACTTAATGAAATGTCCAAAACAGGCAAGTGCACAGAGACAGAAAGTAGACTAGTGGTTGTCAGGGGCTGAGGGTGTAGGGATTGGAGAGGACTGCAAATGGGCACAGGGTTTCTTTTTGGGGCGATGAAAGTGTTCTAAAACTGACAGTGGTGATGACTACACAACTCTATGAATACTAAAAATCCCTGACTTGTACCTTTTAATTGGGTGTGTAAGTTATAACTCAATAAAGCTGTTAGAACATTAAATAATAACAATAAGCCTAAACAGTATTTCACCAGCATGAACAATGCACTAGGCCTTGTCCCTTCATTTAATCCTCACTTCTACTCTCAGAGGAGCAGGAGTATCCTCCATCTTACAGCTGAGAAACTGGAACAGGGACCCAGCTGAAGGATCTGGCTCTTCACCACCATCCGTCTGGGAGGAGATCCCAGATAACCCGGAATCCATTCACAACAGGCTGTAGGCTGACCAGAGAGTGGTCAGAGGACCACCGTCTTGTGGTGCCTTCAGCGCTCAAGGGACCACCGTCCGAAGTCCAAGACATGGCCTTTGTGATCTATGCGCAAACCCCACCACCACCTTCTGGGACTCCACATACAAAGGGACCAAAGACCTCCCCAGCCTTGTATACACAGCTACCTCCATTGTCTTCATTTTACCAAGATAATACAAGCTCACTGTTTTGAACCAAATAATACAGAATAAAATCAAGAAAGAAGAAAGCAAACATCCTTGGGATCCCACCCTTCAGAAACAGAATTCACATCAGGGGATTTGGCCCAAGGAGAGAGACACCCCTTCACTGGATTAGTTACATTTTTGAAATGAAAGAGGAAAAATAAATTTTTTTGGGTAATTTTTTAAGCTCAGTCTAGGAAGGTTGGCTCAGTGCTATTTTATAACCAATTCCTTGAGCCCAGTTTTAGTCATTTGTGTTTGTGGCTGGTGGACTTCTGCAGCAAGGAATGCTTCAATTCTCAAGTCAGTTTTGTTAAACAGAAAAACCAAAGGCCAGCTCAGCTGGTCACTCGGATGCACTGAGAATAGCTGAGTCCATCTGAAACTTCCCTGGCATCTGACCCAGACTGAGGGCAAGTGTTCAGCTGAGAAACAAAGACGGACATTAAGTGCAGAAAAACCCTTTTGTGCCCACACAGCATGCAAGTTATGTTGAGTTATGCAGCTATTTTGGGGACAATAATGTTTTGTAAACAGTCGGCAAATGACTTTGTAAGTTGCAGAGGTTTGGGGCCCTTTCACCAACAAGGATTGTATGGAAGATAAGGAAACATGGGCAAGGCTGTCCCTTTGAGAAATACAAATAAATTAACACAGATACAGATAATAAGTATCTGAAAACCTTTGTTTCCTACTGTACCCATAAGCCTCTATGCATCCACACCTAGGGATTGTTAACAGCTAGGGGAGTAAAGGGAGTCCTGCCTTCATTTATGAAACAGGAAGCTTACAAAATATGCTTAACATACTCCGGTAAAATCAATGTGAATACTTTACTAGTCTTTTTTTTTTTTTTAGATTTTATTTATTTATTAGAGAGAGAGACAGCCAGCGAGAGAGGGAACGCAAGCAGGGGAGCGGGAGAGGGAGGTACTGGTCTTATTAATACAGAATTAAGTGCTACTTTATCCGGCATGTTTTAAAGTGCAATAATTGCAAATATTTTTGAGAATCCTAAATATGCTAAATTAAATTACACTTACTAAGCTCATGCAATAATGAAAGAGTATTAGTTTTCCATTTTACAGGTATTTGTCTCAGTTTCATGGTAGAGAACCAGAGGGTTCTGGATTGTCCCAGAAGGTGGGGACGGTGTCTTTCTTATTTTAAATGAATGAATGAAGGAGTCCTAAGGTCTTAGAATACGTGAGCTGCTAGAGGCTTAGATGGAGGACAAGTATTTCTATTAAGCTGCCAATTATTGTCTATTTGGTATGGACCAAGCTCTGTGTAGTACACCTGCCCCCCACCTTCCAATTCCCCCTACATTATAATATATAACATATATATATATTTATAACCTATATATACAAAATCTTTATTCCTCATGACAACCCTGTGAAGTGCACATAATCATCCCCATTTCACAAATGAAGAAACCAAGGCTCAGAGAAATTCAGTAACTTTGCAACAGGACACAGCCAGAGCACAGCAGGGCTGCAGCAAGGACCCATCGCTTCTGACTCTTCATCATCCCCTGGTGTCCCACCCACATTACAAATGAGGGAAAGTCACACAGCCACACACAGCAGCAACCATAACAGTAACAGCATTTGGTCTGTGCCAGACCTTGCATTGGGAGCTTTACATATATCGACTCATTTAATCCATGGCACAAAGCCTGGATTTGGAAACCACATACTCCTCATTTAGAGATGGGGAATGGAGGCTCAGAGAGGTTAAGTAACTTGCCCAAGGTCACCCAGCTGGGCAATACAACCCCAGACCTGCCCCTCTCTTGCCCTAGAATCATCTGCACAGAACAGCACAACATGTGTGAATGACTCCAGATGCTTTAAAATCCATTATGTGATCATAAACACATATATAGGTAGATTTGTAGAATAAGATTGGGCAAGACACACACCCAGAGATGTACCAATTGATACGAAAGTCCTTGAATCAAAGGCTGAAGTTAAGCAGCCAGGCTGGGATGGGGAGGATGCAGGTGGATGCCAGTGTTTCTTGCACTTTCAATACAATCATTTATGATACTGTGTGGTGGAATAGCAGGGACAACCACATTTAGTGAGTGCCAACTGTGTGCCAGGCACTGGGCCAGAGGCACCACACATTTCCCATTCACTCCTAACACAGCTCCATAGCATTGCCCCCTTTCCCCCCAAGGAATGGGACCTCTGAGAGGCAGAGGGATGGTCCCAAGAAGGAAAGCTACATCTGCCTGTTTACAGCATCTGCCATAGTGCAAGGGCCATCGATTCAGGAGGCCAAGAGATTGGGAGCCATTTCTAGTTCCTCAGCTGCCCAACTTACATAGAGTCAGTCTGAAGCCACCCTGAAAATGACTGCCCTTGCTGCACACTTGCCCCCTCTCAGCTTCCTTGAGGGAAAGGAAAAGGGGTGTGCAAGCAGAAGGAGGACCCTGGGCGGGGGGTGTTGTGGTAAAAATAATGTCTCCTGAGTACCCCCTGTATGGGTCTGAGCCCTGGCTCTACCTCTCCTCAGCCACAGAACTTGGGGCCACCCCTTCACCTGTCCAAGCTTCAGTTAAGTGGAGATAAAATGAGAATAACAAAACAATGTACGTAGAGGCTTGGCCCTGTATACCTTTGGTGAATGGCTGCTACCATCATCATCATTAGTATATTTACTATTATAATTACTAGCATTACACAAAATGACAGCAGTGGCTTGGCCCACGATATCCTTGTTTTCTGTCTGAGGACCTTGAGATGAGAGAACAAGGCTGCTTCATCAAAGAGAAAAAGAAAGATCTTGTGATTTGGTCAGTGGGCAAGGATTCCAGAGGCTGTGGTGAAGGCTGGGGTGGCCGGGTGGAGGAGTCACTAGTGAGAAGCTCGATGCACCAGTTCAGCGGAGCAGCTCAATAATTCCTTCTCATTTGGGGATTTGAGGGGCTCCCTCTAATTCTTACATAGCTGACCTCCTGTGTCCTTCTAACTATCACACAAGGGGCTGGAGAATCAGGGGTCACTCACCGCCATGACCAGCTCAAATGGGTACTTGTAGATGCGGACAGGAGACTGGTACTTCTGCACCATGTTCTTGCAGGAGCGCCAACAGAAGCCACCCAAGCAGGAGTGAGCACGGAGCCTGGGTGACAGGTGACTGGTAAGTTAGCAGCTCCCTCCACCTGAAGCAGGAACCCTGCCCACTGCTTCCCCAAGCAAGGGGCAAGCCCAGCCCCCTCAGTCTCCACCCACACATTTCCCCAGCCCTCAAAGCAAAGGGGCTGATGTGATCACCAAATTACTCTGAGCCAGGCCCCAGACACCTGCCCTGTCCATTACTGCTCCAGATCACACTCATCCCTCAAAGAGCAATCAGTACCCAAACTTTCCTCAGTCCCCACCCCTTCACACCAAGGCCCCCAGCAGCACCCCTCACTGCCAATCATAAGGAAACACACGTTTGCAACTCTTATACTCCCACAATTCATCACCCACCCACGCACCCCACAGCTCGCCAAAAACGTCCTGACCCTATAGATCCCCAAGTATCATTGCATCTGCCTTTCCATTTTCCTCCAAGATACCCTGACATACCCACACAGCCTTCACTAAATTTCACATGCACTGTCTCTGTCACACACACGCACGCACACACATACACGGGCACACACGCACGACTCACCTCCCACACGGGACTGCCCTTCACACACATGCAACTTTGCACATACACTCAGCTCCTTGGAGCTCACTCCTACCTAACTCCACGCACGTACCCGGTATGCACATGCACGCACACACGGATGCACTCGCAGGCTCCCGCAGCCCTGCTCACCCTCGCCCTCCGAGTCTCCGGGGACGTAGCCCCGGGGGCAGTACGGAGCTGAGTCCGCCGGGGCCCCCCGCGGACGCCTGGCCCGGAGCGCAGCGTCTGGGGCGAGGCCCGACCGCGGCCGCCCAGTCTGGGGCGTCCTGCCTTGCTCTTCCTGGGGCCAGGCCAGCCTGGGAGGGGCCTGCAGGGCGGGAGCGAGACCGGCCTGGCGGGAGTGCTCCAGGACCTGGGACAGCGGAGAATCCGGCCTGGCCCCGCCCCTGGCCTGGCCCCACCCCTGGCATGGCCCCGCCCATGCCGCCCTGCTTCGGCCACGCCCAGATTTCCCGGGTTCGTGAATGGCCCTGCCCTAGCCTCGCCCTAGTCTTAGCCCCTCCCTTCCTTTATTTATCCCCTGTTTGCCTACGGCCCAGCCCGGCCCCTTCTCAAGATTGGCCACGCCTCAGGTAGGCCCCGCTCCCATACTCGTCCCTCCCCGAAGACTCCCAGCCTCGAAAATGGCCCAGCCGCGGGAAGACCCCGCCCCACGGCTCCACCTCCCTTCTAGCTCTGCCCCCACGCGGACCTTTGCCCCGCCCACCCCCTCCCTTCTTAGTAAGGTTTACTTTCATACTCTGATTACCCTGGTCGCCTAGTCTCTGAGCCCCGCCCCTCCCATGCGCTACTTCTAGAGCCCTACCGGCTCTGCCCCAAGGCCCGCCCCTTCATGCATCATTCATTAATCCGCGTAGGTTTATGGAGCACCTACTAAGTGTCAGGCCCTTCCAGGTACTGGAGAGTCATTAAGTGAACAAAACACAAAAATCCTTGCCCTCCTGGAGCTTACACTCCTGGGGGACCGTACATTAAATAAATAAGGCAAATAAATAGTATGTAAGATGGAGAAAAATACCAAGGAGAAAAAAGTAGGCAGGGAAAGTTTCAAGAAGTGAACGAAGCGAGGGTACAGTTTAAAACAGAACGGGGGCGCCTGGGTGGCACAGCGGTTGGGCGTCTGCCTTCGGCTCAGGGCGTGATCCCGGCGTTATGGGGTCGAGCCCCACATCAGGCTCCTCCGCTATGAGCCTGCTTCTTCCTTTCCCACTCCCCCTGCTTGTGTTCCTTCTCTCGCTGGCTGTCTCTCTCTCTGTCGAATAAATAAATAAAATCTTAAAAAAATAAAAAAAAATAAAACAGAACGGACTGGGGCCTCCCTGGGAGGGTGACATTTGGCCATCATCTCCTTTTAGCTCATGCCCAAACCATCTAGCCCTCTCACGATCCCTAGGGAACCAGCCTCCCTTCCAAAGCCCTCTCTTTCCACTCCCCACCTATCCGGCCTGGAAGAGCCAACATGCTGGCTCTGGACAACCCTATCATTCGTGTATTCGTTCACTGGACATTTACTGAGCACCTACTATGCGCCAGCACTGGAGGACTTCACCCATTCACAAGGGGGAATCAGGCAGACGCGCCTGCCCTCGCGTGGCCCACAGTCCTGGACATGAAAAGGGTGTGATAATGCTCTGTTTAGCAAATACATACGCCTTTGCATCCTATGGTAATCAGCCCTTGTTCGTTTCCTTTCTAGCATGTGTCACACTCTAATCATTTATTCATTTTATTTATTTGTGCGTTATTGACTATCCCGGGAGACTGTGAGCTCCGTAAGTCAGGGACCATGTCTGTCTTATTCATCTGCGCCCAGGTCCGCAGGACCTTACTGGGTACCGGGCACACAGTAGGTGCTCAGTGCATTTTTTTCAATTAAAGTTACCAACAACGGAAATGGTGCGCAAAGTTGCCATCCCTGCCACAAGGTGGCAGCAAACGACAGTCCACGACTCCAGGGTCCTCACACCAAGGGGAATTGTTGCAGGCGACCGGGTCCACGGATGTTTCGCGGTACCCGGAGCTGAACAAGGAAACTAGCATGCTTGTCCTAGGCGTCCGTGCCGTGCGCGTAGTGAGCACTAACACTTAGCTGTTGTTACAGCACGGAAGGCGCTAAATTGGCATTAAGTAACCGCAGAGCGGGATGTTTACACCTAGAAAGATGGGGCGGAGCAGTCTGTCCCAAACCCTCCAGCTCCTCCGACTCCTTTCAGCAGAGTGCATGTTAAAATGCAGATTCCCCGGCACCGCTCAGAGGAGTCTAGGAATCTTCCTGTCTAACAAGTTCCCCAAGTGATTCTTCTATAAGTGGACAGGTGTGGTGCTGGCTGACAGATCGTGGGGGGTCGTTCCAAGCGCTTCGGGATCCTGGAGTGCTCGGACTAAAGGCCCGCCCAGAGCCGGAGGCGGCGTGCTCATACGCGGGGGAGGTCCGCTCGCCAGAGCTCCTCCCAGATGTGGGCGTGCTTCCACTCCAATTCACTCCCTTTCGGTTCTGGCAGAAACTTGGCTACCCACCCACACACGTGTCTCCTTTGCCACAGAAGGTGACAGCTTGGGGGAGCAGGAGCGGGCGTGGGAGTTGCAGGGAGCGGGCCAGGAAGAGCCCCAGGAGCAGAGGAGAGGCCCTGAGACTGCGGGGGAGACCTCAAGTTTCCTCCCAACCACCAGAGCCTGCCCCGCCCACAACCGGTAAGGATGGGACTCTGGGCCGGGGGGCGGGGGGCGACTGCCGGGTGGGTTCGGAAACCTCAAAGTGGAAAATGCGGCCCAAAGTGGAGACCCTAACTCCCTCCTCCTCCAGCTCGAGGGAAACGAATTAATAATAGCAGTGCCCAGCACGTGTTACCTATCATGAGCACCGTTCTGTTACTAATTATTCCTACCATCTATTGAGCATTTATTTGGCACGTGCTGTTCCAGGCACCGTTCTAAGGCCTTACAAACATTTAATCCTCAAAATCAACCCGTGCAGTGATGAAAGTGTTTCGGAACTCCGTAGAGGGGTCGTTGCCCAACATTATGAATGCGCTCAATGCCACTGAATTATACACATCGAAATGGTTAATATTAAAACGGTTAGTGGTTATGTTATATGATTAGTATCTAAATTTTTTAAAAAGAACTTTTAAGATAAAAACTATTTTAATCTTCATTTTAAAGATAAGGAAACTATGGCACAGAGAGATTGAGTAACTTGCCCAAGGTCACACAGCTACTAAGAAACTCAAACCCAGGACTCTAGTTCTCCAGTGCCTCCTGCCTGGGACTATAGCTGAATTACCCAGAAGATATGATTTTCCAGCCTCGACTGTAAAGATATCCAGGCATCTTGTTCTGGGCTAAGGAGGTACTCAAAGGATGGACTGGTTTCGTGCGATCTGGGGGGGCGGGGAGGGTGAGAGGTCAGTCCCAGGGGCAGGACCTTCAGCCTCTAACTGCTGCTTCCCACTTGCCCTGCGGGAATGACCAAGCCAAAGCTGTCTTGTGGTGAGGTAATTTTTGAAAACTCTAGAAACCACCCTAAATCTCTGAATATCTCCCCCACAGATGGACCCCTGCCACAGGAAATTCAACCATTAGTAATGCATTTATTTGAGTAAAAAGCACCGGGCCCAGGGGCGCCTGGGTGGCACAGCGGTTAGGCTAAGCGTCTGCCTTCCGCTCAGGGTGTGATCCCGCTGTTCTGGGATCTAGCCCCACATCAGGCTCCTCCACTATGAGCCTGCTTCTTCCTCTCCCACTCCCCCTGCTTGTGTTCCCTCTCTAGCTGGCTGTCTCTATCTCTGTCAAATAAATAAAAAATCTTAAAAAAAAACAAAAACAAAAAAAGCGCACTGGGCCCAAATGCAGATATCCTCAGAATGAGTCCTGCAGGGAGATGTCCTCAGTTGGATAGCTTAGTATGATACCAACAACTGATGGGGTGNGTCCTGCAGGGAGATGTCCTCAGTTGGATAGCTTAGTATGATACCAACAACTGATGGGGTAAAGAGGGGGTTGAGAGTGAGGGGATCCAAAGTCCAGACCCTTGTGGGGACACAAGTGGCCCTTGATGTGGGCCCTGGAATACATGAGGGCCCTGGGACGATGCTGAAGCTGGAGAGGTTGGGGCATTTTTAAAATCATGGTTAATATACATAAAAGTTATCATCTTAGCCATTTTTAAGTGTACAATTCAGTGGTTTTTTGTACATTCACAAGGTTGTGCAACTATCCACCACTATCCAGTTCCAGAACGTTTTCATCACCCCAAAAGGAAACCTGCATCCATCAAGCAGTCCCTCCTCCTTTCTCCCTCCCCCAGCCCCTGGCAATCCCCAATCTGTTTTCTGCACCACATCTCATTTGTCCCAGAGCTGCCTCTATTTCCTCTCCCTTCTCAGAATAGGTCTCAGGAACCTCCTGGATTTGGGAATCTCGAGGGCCATAGGGGTCCTTGGCAGGTGGCCACGTACAGGTGTGCAGGCTGTAACCTGCGCAACTCTATGCAAGGGTCCCTGTCATTGGGCAGCTTTGATGGAATAAGAGGCTGAGTCTGGAGGGGGCCTGATCCCGGAGGCTGCACAGCCAGGCACTGCGCACTTAGACCTCCAGTCCACCCCCAGGTCTAGTCGCTGCCACACAAGCTTTGGGACTTCTCCAGGCGCTGCAGGTGGGGTCAGGGTCCAAAGTTGAGTAAAAGGCTGTTCGAGCCCCAGGAGCTCTCAGTCAGGAGGGAAGAGAGAGGGAGCAAAGGTAGGGTGCACCAGGAGTCAGTGTGGCACTTGGGAGGGGGCTGGGTGGCAGAGTGGGGAGCAGTGGGTGCTAGAGTCAGGTCAGCCTGGGTGTGAATTCTGGCCCTGCCACCTTGTGGTGTCCCTGCAGCGCATATGGCTACAGTGTCCCCTCCTTTAAAGTGGGGATAACATGGACATTGTCCAGCCTTAAAAAGGAAGAGGATTCTGTCACATGCTACAACATGGATGAATCTTGAAGACATTGAGCTCAGTGAAAGAAGCCAGTCACAAAAGGACAAATACTGTTTGATTCCAATTATACGAAGGACATAGAGTGGTCAAATTCATTGAGACAGAAAGTGAAAGGGTGGGTGCAGGGGGGAGGGGAAATGGGGAGTTAATGTTTAATGGGGCAGGTTTCAGTTTTGCAAGATGAGAGAGAAGGTTGTAGGGCTTGATGGTGGTGATGATTGCACGACAGCGTGAATGTACCTGATGCCACTGAACTGTGCACTTAAAAATGGTTAAAATGGTAAGGGTTTTTTTCAAGTTTTAATCTTAATTCTAGTTAGTACAATGTAAGTTTTATATTATGTATATCTGACCATAACAATTCAAGAAATCGTGTTGGGAAAATTTTTTTAAAAAGTTAGGGGTAAATAGTGTCAGCTAGGAGAGAAGGACCGTTTTCCAGGGGACTTCTGGGAGAGGGTGGCCTTTGAGATGGTGCAGTGAAGGAAAGTGATAACTCTGCTTATTAAGACATAATTCTCACACCATACAGCACACCCACATACGGTATACGAGCCAGGGGTTTTTATTATATTCGCAGAATGGTTCAACCACCGCCACCAGTTTTTAGAACATTTTCATCACCCCAAAAAGAAACCCTGTAACCTTTAGCAGTCCCTCCCCATGTATCCCCCAGCCTCTGGCAACTGCTGGTTTGCTTTCTGTCTCTATGGATTTACCTATTCTGGACATTTCATATCAATGGAATCACATGCAACGTGGCCTCTCGTGATTAGCTTCTCTCACTGAGCATCGTGTCTCTGAGGTTCCTCCGTGTTCCCCCAGTCCCTACTCTCCTGCTTTCACCCATGACCTTCCTCAGGCCCCAAGTTACCTTGATGGCAGCACAGAGTCCCTCTTTGGGGAAGGGAAGAAGGAAACTTGTGTATCAATTTCCTACTGCTGCTTTAAAAACAACAACAACAACAACAACTCACAAAGTTATTATCTGACAATTCTGGAGATCATAAATGTGAAATCACTCTCACTGGGCCAACAACAGAGTGTCAGCAGGGTTTGCTCCTTCTGGAACCTCTGAAGGGAGAATCCATTTCCGTGCCTTTTCAGCTCCTAGAGCCTGTCGGCACTCCTTGGCTTGTGGCTCCTGCCTGTATCGTCAGATCTCATCTCTCCATCTCTAGCTGCGCTGGTCACTGTGCGGCCTTCTTTTCGCAGTGGGTCTCCATGTTGCAAATCTCCTTCTGCCTTTCTCTTATAAGGACAGTTGTCATTGGGTGCAGGGCCCGCCCTAAATCCAGGACAATCTCATCGTGAGATCCTTAACTTAATTGCCTCTAGAAAGAAACTTTTTCCAAATAAGGTCACATCCCTAGATTGCAGAGGGTTGGGACTGGGACTTACCTCTTTTGGGGGGCCACCATTAGCCCACTGCAGGGCTCACCTGTGGTTGTACCTTGGGTTGGTTTGCCTCCTCCTGGTACGTTCTCCCTCTTGCCCCTGTCATTGCAAAAGCAAATTTCCTGCACCCAAGCTCGGTGCTTAGGGGGACCAGGACCAGGACTGCTATGGCCTCTGACTCCTCCAGGTTGGAAGGAGGATGCATTGCCATTGCCCTTCAGCAAGCTAGCTGTGACACCAACCCCTCATCCTAGGTTCCTCTAGAACAGTGCAGGTGGCAGCAGGGATAGGCAGAGGGAAAAATGGGATCTGAGAGAGATTGGACTATGGTGCTGGACCTGGGCACTCCAATATTAAGAGGTCAGCCCAGGTCATGATTAAGCTCACCACANGTCTCCAGACCCCTGCTCCACGACTTTGCCTGGGGTGCTCCATCGCTGGGGACCCAGGATAGATGCCATCTTCCACCCACAGGTGGCATTAAACTCACAATCCCCCGTCCCCAGCCCTCTGCAGCAAGCTTCCTGTGGGCAGGAGGCCCTGTCTGTTGTGCTCAACCTTGTATCCTGAGTGCCTACAACAGGCCTTGTCACATAGTAGGTGCTCAATAAATATTTGATGAATGAATGGATGAATGAATCAACGAATGAACACCTTCTCTTCACCATAGTTCTGAGTCAGGACCTACTAACTTTTGGTCAGTCCTCCTCTGTGGACCTTCCC
>NC_048227.1:34667093-34669362 GCF_002007445.2 Ailuropoda melanoleuca
AACAACAACAACAACAACAACTCACAAAGTTATTATCTGACAATTCTGGAGATCATAAATGTGAAATCACTCTCACTGGGCCAACAACAGAGTGTCAGCAGGGTTTGCTCCTTCTGGAACCTCTGAAGGGAGAATCCATTTCCGTGCCTTTTCAGCTCCTAGAGCCTGTCGGCACTCCTTGGCTTGTGGCTCCTGCCTGTATCGTCAGATCTCATCTCTCCATCTCTAGCTGCGCTGGTCACTGTGCGGCCTTCTTTTCGCAGTGGGTCTCCATGTTGCAAATCTCCTTCTGCCTTTCTCTTATAAGGACAGTTGTCATTGGGTGCAGGGCCCGCCCTAAATCCAGGACAATCTCATCGTGAGATCCTTAACTTAATTGCCTCTAGAAAGAAACTTTTTCCAAATAAGGTCACATCCCTAGATTGCAGAGGGTTGGGACTGGGACTTACCTCTTTTGGGGGGCCACCATTAGCCCACTGCAGGGCTCACCTGTGGTTGTACCTTGGGTTGGTTTGCCTCCTCCTGGTACATTCTCCCTCTTGCCCCTGTCATTGCAAAAGCAAATTTCCTGCACCCAAGCTCGGTGCTTAGGGGGACCAGGACCAGGACTGCTATGGCCTCTGACTCCTCCAGGTTGGAAGGAGGATGCATTGCCATTGCCCTTCAGCAAGCTAGCTGTGACACCAACCCCTCATCCTAGGTTCCTCTAGAACAGTGCAGGTGGCAGCAGGGATAGGCAGAGGGAAAAATGGGATCTGAGAGAGATTGGACTATGGTGCTGGACCTGGGCACTCCAATATTAAGAGGTCAGCCCAGGTCATGATTAAGCTCACCACACTGGGGTCCGAACAAGATGCCAGGCAGGTAGGAGGTTGGCCACAGGCACCAAAACCTACACTTGGTCCCATTAACAGAGCAGACCCCAAAGGACTCCCCGCCCCCACATACCCAGCTCAGTCTCTGAGGCCCCAGCTGCCCCTGCCTGGGGGAGAAGCCAGAGTCCAGGGCTGTCCGCTTCTCCTCTATGCCTGGGTCCAATCTATTTTCCAAAACCACTCAAAGCAATAACCACCAACCACATGCAGCTGTTTAAATTTAAATTAATCACATGGATATTAGCATATCATATATTCATATAAATAATAATAAATACAAACAATAAAATTTAAAATTCACTTGGATTAGCCTCATTTCAAGTGCTCAACAGCCACATGTGGCTTGTGCCTCCCATGTACACAGAATATTTCCATCATCTCAGGAAGTGCCGTTGGACAGGGCTTCTCCAGATTCGCCCCTAGACCAGCAGAGGCTGGGCCCTTTCCGGAGAACAGGATGGACTGAACGGGGGTGGGAGTGAAAGAGGGTGTGTTTGTCCAGAGCCAACTGGTGTTGACTCATCGGTCCCGGGGCCTGGGCCCAGGCGAGGGATTAAGCCTGAGCCGGTGACCAGAGAATGGCCTGGGAGGACAGCGCATGGGGGCTTGGCCACCCAGGTCCCTGGCAGGAATGTTTGACCTCAGCAGAGAGAGTGGACAAAAGGCCCAGGCAGACCCAGACCTAGGCTGGCAGGAGGGATACGGGGGAGCAGCTCTGTTTTACATCACAAATGGCAAAAAAGGCTACATGCATTGGTGGGTCACTTCCTTTTTTCACTTAATACAGCCAGCGCTTCCTTCCTTGTGAGGCCTGTAGACCCCCGTGTGTCCGTCCCCTTCCACCCATTGTCCGATGTCTGCCTCAGTATTTGTCAGCCATGCCCCACGCCCTTGGTGGGCATTTAGGTTATTTCATTTCTTTAAAAATGTGTTGTCTGTCTGCTTTTCTCTTTCCCTTCTCAGGTTGAGAATACGTGGGTTGTATCTTGCTAGCTGCTATATCCTCAGGGCTGGCCACACAGTAGGTGCCCAATAAATGGATGAGTAAATGTGTGGGAGGCACTGCGGAGGCAAGAAAATCCTCCCCCGAAGGGTAGGGGGAGCCTGATTCCTGTGGAAATGCCAGTGATGCTTGGGAGTGTGATGAGGGAACTGGGGTCCCTCGCTTGCCTCCCACCCCTTCCTTGCCAGGGCCTCAACCACGCTCAGCCTCGGGTCTGACTGCCTTCCTCACAGTTGNTCTTTTCTCTTTCCCTTCTCAGGTTGAGAAAACGTGGGTTGTATCTTGCTAGCTGCTATACCCTCAGGGCTGGCCACACAGTAGGTGCCCAATAAATGGATGAGTAAATGTGTGGGAGGCACTGCGGAGGCAAGAAAATCCTCCCCCGAAGGGT
>NC_048227.1:34673525-34700721 GCF_002007445.2 Ailuropoda melanoleuca
AAAAAAAACAAAAACAAAAAAAGCACACTGGGCCCAAATGCAGACATCCTCAGAATGAGTCCTGCAGGGAGATGTCCTCAGTTGGATAGCTTAGTATGACACCAACAACTGATGGGGTGAAGAGGGGGTTGAGAGTGAGGGGATCCAAAGTCCAGACCCTTGTGGGGACACAAGTGGCCCTTGATGTGGGCCCTGGAATACATGAGGGCCCTGGGACGATGCTGAAGCTGGAGAGGTTGGGGCATTTTTAAAATCATGGTTAATATACATAAAAGTTATCATCTTAGCCATTTTTAAGTGTACAATTCAGTGGTTTTTTGTACATTCACAAGGTTGTGCAACTATCCACCACTATCCAGTTCCAGAACGTTTTCATCACCCCAAAAGGAAACCTGCATCCATCAAGCAGTCCCTCCTCCTTTCTCCCTCCCCCAGCCCCTGGCAATCCCCAATCTGTTTTCTGCACCACATCTCATTTGTCCCAGAGCTGCCTCTATTTCCTCTCCCTTCTCAGAATAGGTCTCAGGAACCTCCTGGATTTGGGAATCTCGAGGGCCATAGGGGTCCTTGGCAGGTGGCCACGTACAGGTGTGCAGGCTGTAACCTGCGCAACTCTATGCAAGGGTCCCTGTCATTGGGCAGCTTTGATGGAATAAGAGGCTGAGTCTGGAGGGGGCCTGATCCCGGAGGCTGCACAGCCAGGCACTGCGCACTTAGACCTCCAGTCCACCCCCAGGTCTAGTCGCTGCCACACAAGCTTTGGGACTTCTCCAGGCGCTGCAGGTGGGGTCAGGGTCCAAAGTTGAGTAAAAGGCTGTTCGAGCCCCAGGAGCTCTCAGTCAGGAGGGAAGAGAGAGGGAGCAAAGGTAGGGTGCACCAGGAGTCAGTGTGGCACTTGGGAGGGGGCTGGGTGGCAGAGTGGGGAGCAGTGGGTGCTAGAGTCAGGTCAGCCTGGGTGTGAATTCTGGCCCTGCCACCTTGTGGTGTCCCTGCAGCGCATATGGCTACAGTGTCCCCTCCTTTAAAGTGGGGATAACATGGACATTGTCCAGCCTTAAAAAGGAAGAGGATTCTGTCACATGCTACAACATGGATGAATCTTGAAGACATTGAGCTCAGTGAAAGAAGCCAGTCACAAAAGGACAAATACTGTTTGATTCCAATTATACGAAGGACATAGAGTGGTCAAATTCATTGAGACAGAAAGTGAAAGGGTGGGTGCGGGGGGGAGGGGAAATGGGGAGTTAATGTTTAATGGGGCAGGTTTCAGTTTTGCAAGATGAGAGAGAAGGTTGTAGGGCTTGATGGTGGTGATGATTGCACGACAGCGTGAATGTACCTGATGCCACTGAACTGTGCACTTAAAAATGGTTAAAATGGTAAGGGTTTTTTTCAAGTTTTAATCTTAATTCTAGTTAGTACAATGTAAGTTTTATATTATGTATATCTGACCATAACAATTCAAGAAATCGTGTTGGGAAAATTTTTTTAAAAAATTAGGGGTAAATAGTGTCAGCTAGGAGAGAAGGACCGTTTTCCAGGGGACTTCTGGGAGAGGGTGGCCTTTGAGATGGTGCAGTGAAGGAAAGTGATAACTCTGCTTATTAAGACATAATTCTCACACCATACAGCACACCCACATACGGTATACGAGCCAGGGGTTTTTATTATATTCACAGAATGGTTCAACCACCGCCACCAGTTTTTAGAACATTTTCATCACCCCAAAAAGAAACCCTGTAACCTTTAGCAGTCCCTCCCCATGTATCCCCCAGCCTCTGGCAACTGCTGGTTTGCTTTCTGTCTCTATGGATTTACCTATTCTGGACATTTCATATCAATGGAATCACATGCAACGTGGCCTCTCGTGATTAGCTTCTCTCACTGAGCATCGTGTCTCTGAGGTTCCTCCGTGTTCCCCCAGTCCCTACTCTCCTGCTTTCACCCATGACCTTCCTCAGGCCCCAAGTTACCTTGATGGCAGCACAGAGTCCCTCTTTGGGGAAGGGAAGAAGGAAACTTGTGTATCAATTTCCTACTGCTGCTTTAAAAACAACAACAACAACAACAACTCACAAAGTTATTATCTGACAATTCTGGAGATCATAAATGTGAAATCACTCTCACTGGGCCAACAACAGAGTGTCAGCAGGGTTTGCTCCTTCTGGAACCTCTGAAGGGAGAATCCATTTCCGTGCCTTTTCAGCTCCTAGAGCCTGTCGGCACTCCTTGGCTTGTGGCTCCTGCCTGTATCGTCAGATCTCATCTCTCCATCTCTAGCTGCGCTGGTCACTGTGCGGCCTTCTTTTCGCAGTGGGTCTCCATGTTGCAAATCTCCTTCTGCCTTTCTCTTATAAGGACAGTTGTCATTGGGTGCAGGGCCCGCCCTAAATCCAGGACAATCTCATCGTGAGATCCTTAACTTAATTGCCTCTAGAAAGAAACTTTTTCCAAATAAGGTCACATCCCTAGATTGCAGAGGGTTGGGACTGGGACTTACCTCTTTTGGGGGGCCACCATTAGCCCACTGCAGGGCCCACCTGTGGTTGTACCTTGGGTTGGTTTGCCTCCTCCTGGTACATTCTCCCTCTTGCCCCTGTCATTGCAAAAGCAAATTTCCTGCACCCAAGCTCGGTGCTTAGGGGGACCAGGACCAGGACTGCTATGGCCTCTGACTCCTCCAGGTTGGAAGGAGGATGCATTGCCATTGCCCTTCAGCAAGCTAGCTGTGACACCAACCCCTCATCCTAGGTTCCTCTAGAACAGTGCAGGTGGCAGCAGGGATAGGCAGAGGGAAAAATGGGATCTGAGAGAGATTGGACTATGGTGCTGGACCTGGGCACTCCAATATTAAGAGGTCAGCCCAGGTCATGATTAAGCTCACCACACTGGGGTCCGAACAAGATGCCAGGCAGGTAGGAGGTTGGCTACAGGCACCAAAACCTACACTTGGTCCCATTAACAGAGCAGACCCCAAAGGACTCCCCGCCCCCACATACCCAGCTCAGTCTCTGAGGCCCCAGCTGCCCCTGCCTGGGGGAGAAGCCAGAGTCCAGGGCTGTCCGCTTCTCCTCTATGCCTGGGTCCAATCTATTTTCCAAAACCACTCAAAGCAATAACCACCAACCACATGCAGCTGTTTAAATTTAAATTAATCACATGGATATTAGCATATCATATATTTATATAAATAATAATAAATACAAACAATAAAATTTAAAATTCACTTGGATTAGCCTCATTTCAAGTGCTCAACAGCCACATGTGGCTTGTGCCTCCCATGTACACAGAATATTTCCATCATCTCAGGAAGTGCCGTTGGACAGGGCTTCTCCAGATTCGCCCCTAGACCAGCAGAGGCTGGGCCCTTTCCGGAGAACAGGATGGACTGAACGGGGGTGGGAGTGAAAGAGGGTGTGTTTGTCCAGAGCCAACTGGTGTTGACTCATCGGTCCCGGGGCCTGGGCCCAGGCGAGGGATTAAGCCTGAGCCGGTGACCAGAGAATGGCCTGGGAGGACAGCGCATGGGGGCTTGGCCACCCAGGTCCCTGGCAGGAATGTTTGACCTCAGCAGAGAGAGTGGACAAAAGGCCCAGGCAGACCCAGACCTAGGCTGGCAGGAGGGATACGGGGGAGCAGCTCTGTTTTACATCACAAATGGCAAAAAAGGCTACATGCATTGGTGGGTCACTTCCTTTTTTCACTTAATACAGCCAGCGCTTCCTTCCTTGTGAGGCCTGTAGACCCCCGTGTGTCCGTCCCCTTCCACCCATTGTCCGATGTCTCCCTCAGTATTTGTCAGCCATGCCCCACGCCCTTGGTGGGCATTTAGGTTATTTCATTTCTTTAAAAATGTGTTGTCTGTCTTCTTTTCTCTTTCCCTTCTCAGGTTGAGAAAACGTGGGTTGTATCTTGCTAGCTGCTATACCCTCAGGGCTGGCCACACAGTAGGTGCCCAATAAATGGATGAGTAAATGTGTGGGAGGCACTGCGGAGGCAAGAAAATCCTCCCCCGAAGGGTAGGGGGAGCCTGATTCCTGTGGAAATGCCAGTGATGCTTGGGAGTGTGATGAGGGAACTGGGGTCCCTCGCTTGCCTCCCACCCCTTCCTTGCCAGGGCCTCAACCACGCTCAGCCTCGGGTCTGACTGCCTTCCTCACAGTTGTCTCCAGACCCCTGCTCCACGACTTTGCCTGGGGTGCTCCATCGCTGGGGACCCAGGATAGATGCCATCTTCCACCCACAGGTGGCATTAAACTCACAATCCCCCGTCCCCAGCCCTCTGCAGCAAGCTTCCTGTGGGCAGGAGGCCCTGTCTGTTGTGCTCAACCTTGTATCCTGAGTGCCTACAACAGGCCTTGTCACATAGTAGGTGCTCAATAAATATTTGATGAATGAATGGATGAATGAATCAACGAATGAACACCTTCTCTTCACCATAGTTCTGAGTCAGGACCTACTAACTTTTGGTCAGTCCTCCTCTGTGGACCTTCCCTGAGACCGTTATCGTGCATTGACCCCCATGTTCATTCGTTCAGTAGTGACATTGAGCACCTACTCTGTGTCAAGCACCCTGCTGAATGGTGGCAGACGTGGGGACAAGGGCTCAGATTGCACAGTTGTTAGTTTGGTTTTTTAAAAAATATTTTAAAGATTTATTGATTTATTTTAGAGAATAAGAGAGTGCGAGTGGGGGTAGGGGCAGAGGGAGAGGGAGACAAGCTGACTCCCCACTGCACGGGGAGCCCAACTCAGAGCTCGATCCCAGGACCCTGAGATCATGACCTGAACTGAAATCAAGAGTTGGATGCTCGACCGTCCGAGCCACCCAGGCACCCCAGATTGCAGGGTTTAAATCCTGAGTCCTCTCCTGACCTCCTTGAGCAGACACTTAACATCTTGGAGCCTCAGTTTCCACACCTGATAAGTGGGGAGAGTTGGAGGGCCAGTTCATCATCTTTGTTGTGGTCATGGTTTCACCGTTGGGTCCTGATGTTGAAACTCATTGGATGGTACACTTTTTTTTTTTAATTTTTAAAAAAAGATGTTATTTATTTATTTGAGAGAGAAAGACAGAGATAGTGAGAGAAAGCACAAGCAGGGAGGAGAGGGAGAAGCAGGCTCCCCACTGGGCCCGGAGCCCAACACAGGGCTAGATCCCAGGACCCCTGGGATCATGATCTGAGCTGAAGGCAGGCACTTAACCGACTGAGCCACCCAGGTGACCCTGGATGGTACATTTTAAATATGTCCCCTTTGTTGTACATCCATCACACCTCAATCAAGCTGTAATCCATAGGCCAAGCACTTAGCACAGGGCCTAGCACATAGTAATTGCTCAGTAGAAGTTGTGATTGTTTGTCATTACTACATGTCTTACTTCACAGAATCCTTTCAAGACCCTGTGGAGCAGGTGTCAGAGTATTCTCATTTTGCAGGTGGAGAAGCTGAGGTTCAGAGAAGTGAAAACATTTCCCCAGGGTCACATAGCTAGGAAACAGAGGAGCTAGGATTTGACATCTTAACTCACTGGTTCTTTCTCATTTTATAGATGGAGAAACTGAGGTTCAGAGAGGTTAAGCCACTTGCCTAAGGTCACACAGCTGGGTACATGGCAGAATCAGAATTCAAACCCAGGTTGGCTTCAGGCTAAAACCTGATTTGATTCTGCCCCTTGTGGCCTAGCTTGCCCATCACTCAGGCCTCCAGGCTCTGGAGGGAATGGGGTTCTGACCTTCTGACCTGGGCCATCCCCAGGGGTGGCCACACCCTGGACACTGGCCCCAGAAATGCACCCCTACTGGTCTGGGAAGCGTGAGCCCTGGCAGGGCCCCACAAGGCGGGGTAGGAGGAAGAAAGGTTGGGCGTTTAGGGGAGGACAAGAGTTTTGGGGTAGGGTTGGGCAGCCTGTCCTGCGGGGATCCCAGTCCTGGCAGAGCCTGTCCGGTCCCACCCAGCTCCACTCTCTGCCCTGACAGCATGACCTCCTCACTGGGAGGCCCTTTTGACCTGGCTGAGAGACCGAGGGATGGGCTTAAAAAATGAGGTGTCCAGAGAGAGGGAGCAGGTTGTACCGGAAAGCAATCCAGGGTTCAAGATGAGGCCTGGATCTGCCAGATGGACTGATGGGCTAGTATGGCTGGGTCAGAGTGGATGAGGCAGGGTCTGAGAGTCCCCCTGCAGAGCCGAGGGTTAACCCCTCAGTGGCTGGGCCTGGGGGAAGGGCCAGGGCTGCCAGGGGCACCAGGGCCTCAGAGTGGCCACTGTTCACCCACTGTCAGGAGCTGTTTCAATATTTTGACAACAGACACAGCTGTCACAGATACACACCTGCATCCAGAGGGAGCTGGCAGGAGGGTCCTCTGAGCAGCGGCTCTCTGGGAGGGCAGCAGGGTGGGGCTGCCTGGCAGGCAGTGGGGAGGTGGCCGGGACGGGGCAGCCTGCCAGGGGCCCCCAGCGGGTAGGGCCTGGGGCACATTCTTGGGGGATGACTCAGGGGCAGGCAGAGTGGGTGACTCACCATGGACCCTTTCCTCCCCCTGCTGCCAGGGTCCAGCCTCCCCTCTGGCCCCAGGGGTGTTGTGGGGAGCTCACCAGGCCCCCAGCCCAGGACTGAGTGTGAGTCAGCCCAGCTGGGCTGGAGAGCCAGCATGATTTTTCCATCCCTTGCATTGTTCTGCAAGAAAAGTAAATACATGTTACAAAACACAGGGTGAAGCTGGGCCAGTCCCCTCCTGTCCCCTTGAAGAGTGGTGAGGAGGGGGCCTCCATGCCAGGTGCTTGGTGCACATCATGCTCCCATTTTACAGATGGGGAGACCAAGATCCCGAAAGGTTAAGCCGCCCCAGCAAGGGCACACAGGTGGGTGCGTGGCTGAGCCAGGATTCATACCCAGGTGGGCTTCAAGCTACAGCCTGTGGGCTCTTCTCAGGTGGGTGTAGACAGGGCCCTGTGCTGCGTTTGTCTATTGGCAGCTGTGTTTCTCAGGGTGGTCCAGCAATCAGGGAGTAGGTGCTTGTTAACACGTAGATTCCTGGGCCCTTCTAGACCCACCCAACCTGGGGACTCTAGAATCTGCATTTTTAAATGCTGCTCAGGTGGGGTGTGAGGTCACACAGTTGCAGACCGGTGATGGCTGTCCACAGGAGGATGGGAGGAGAAGGCACTGTGGTTAGGAACAGGCTGCTGGTCCCACACACCCCTCTCTCTGGGGCTGGGGGAATGCTGCCCTTCTTGTTTCAAACTGGTTCACAGAAACACCCCAAGCCAGTGAGTGGGTGAGTGAGCACCTCTCCAACTGCTGGGGAAACAATGACAGCAAACAAGGAGGGTGTGGGTGATCCTTGGGAAGGCGGTGGCCTCCTGGGAGTCAGCAGCCTGGCCCCGCTGCAGAGAGGGGACTGGGTTCAGGGACCGAGGGTGGCCTGGTTGCCAGGGCACTGGAGAGCCCTGCAGGTGCCATCTCTGTGGATCTAACCATCAAGCAAACCCCAGGAAAGCAAATACCCTCCCCCGAACCCCCACCCCCAGTCGACCGGGGGATGAGTCACTTGGCATAAGAGGGCTCCGCGGAACCAAACAAATCCCATCTGCCCAGAGGAGGATGCACAGGGCCAGAACACAGCTCCCACCCCATCCGGGCTGCCCACAGACGAGTGTCGTGCACACGTGTGTACGCACACACAGCGGCACCAGCTCCGAGTCCAGATTTTAGAGCACAGAGCAGGGAGGGATGGTGAAGCACAGCCCAAATTCCTCCCTGAATCTGCTAATTCTCCCCAGCTGAGTCAGCGAGAGGCTGGGACGGTGGAGGTGGGTGGGGGTCCAAGCTGGGTGGTGGAGCAGGCTAACCCAGGAACCAGCCCCGCTGGGCACTGGGCCTCTCAGGGCCTCAGTGCCCTTCCCTGGAACATGAGATAAGAGAGCTTTGCCCCCGGTGGGGAGGGCTGGCCTGCTTTGCCCAGTGGGGGTCCTTGGGGAGAACTAATCAGCTGAGGCATGTTGGGCACATGCCATGTTGCCTGGCACGGAGTCCGTCCTCCATAAATGAGAAATGGCATGAATATCAGCAGTGTCGTGACTGTTATCAGCCACTGAGCTGCAAGCAGGCTAACCTGGAGGTCCCTAGCCTGGTTTCCTTCCCAAAGCCAGCCATCACCTTTCTTTCTTTTTTTTTTCCTTTTTATTTATTGATTTGAGAGAGTGAGAGCGAGCAGGGGGAGGGGCAGAGGGAGAGGGAAAGAGAGAATTCCAAGCAGACTCTGCACGAGACTTGGAGCCCGGCATGGGGCTCTATCCCACAACCCATGAGATCGCGACCTGAGCTGAAACCAAGAGCCAGACCCTCAATTGACTGTGCCACGCAGACCCCCCTGACCATCACCTTTCTAAGAGGTGTGGGAAAGAAGATTTGGCAATTAGGAGAAGTCCAGAGTTTTGACACAGTTTGGAGCTCCCGTGACTGCTTGTACCCCTCAGCCCCACAAGCATGGAGCCCCCAGCGACAGATGTAACCCCCTCCCATTTGCTGAGCCATCACTAACTGCAGGGGGTGTGCTAAGTGCTTCACACATGGGAGGCTTAGCCTCTGTGGTTGATGCTAATGCTGTGTGCCCATTCACAGATAAGGACAACTGAGTCTGAGAGTGGCAAGATGATTTGCCCACGTGCACAAAGGGGAAAGGGACCAAGCAAGGACTCCAACCCAGGTCTCCCAGGCTGCTCCTCCCCGTCTTTGGAGCCCTGATAAGGCTCTTCTTCCCAGACTCATCCAGGCAGGCTTTATAGTTTTATCTTTGTCTCAGCTCTTCGACAATCAGCAGCTTGAAGGTAGAGCAGCTTCCTGCTCCAGCGTAGGTTCTTCTAGTCCCCGAGTTCTGTGATTTTCATAATCTTTACCCACCAGTATTTCCCAGTCCAGTAAGAAAGTCTGAAGAGAAAGGAGGTAGTTACCCTAGAGTGTGGTGGGTGCTGATAGAGGGGCATGTAGCCTGGATTGGGGGGCAGGCAGAGGACGGGGCAGCAGGGATGGCTCTGGGAAGAGGGAATGCCAGACTTGGGTCATTTTTAAACAAGTTTTAAAAAAGCAACTAAAAAGGCAATTCACGCATGTGTAAAAAATAAAATCAAGAGATTTTTAGATATAAAAATAGGTAAAAAAAAATAAAATAAAATCCAAATACTGTAAAAGGGAATACAATGAAAATTCAGATTTTTGTCTTGTCTCTCCTGAGGGGGCTCACAGCTAACAGTTTCTTGTGGATCCTTCCAGAAGCTTTCTATGCATATACACGTATATTTTCTCCCTTGCACTTCTGGTGCCTGACCACGTGTGTCCACATCTGCCCCTCATTTGTTTCCAGCTTCATGGTCTCCTAGTGTGGATGCACTATGGGTTATTTACCACTGTCTCCCCATGGCCATTAGGTTGTCTCCAGGGCTGTCTCCATAGCAACAATGCTGCCACGAACATTCCCTAAAACATGCTTAGCTCCCATGTACGAGCCCCCTGTCGGGATAGGTAATAGGGAGAAGTAAGGAAAGGGTTTCCAGGCAGAGTTCCCACACAGGCAAAAGCAGAGAGATCAACAAGGTCCCCTCCTGAACCCTTGACCCATTTGGGCTGCGGGGAAGGGGTTGTGGATGGGTAAGCTCTGTGCTGAGTTCGGATTCTGCAGGCCCTGGGTTCCCTGCCCCTGCCCCCGCCACACACACACACCTGATACCTATTCCCAATGTCAGCTGGCTGGACTTGAGTCCCTTGGTGCCCCCCAGGCCCCATCTCTTAAGAGAAAGGCACCTTTGCTGTATTTGTTTTTTCCCTTTTCTTATCACTGTAGCGGAACCAGGCGGCCAAAGCTGGGTATCTGCTGAATGAGTGAATGCAGGAACCCCCTGAAAGCAATAGAACCTCCCAAAGAAAAATTCATACATGGACATACATTTTGAAAAGAAGCTATGAGGATTCACAGACCCCTTAAGCCCACCCCTTATTCTTAATGATGCCTCGTTAAGAATAAGATTTTCCTAGAGTCTCTGTAACACTTTGAAACTGAAGTCCTTTGGTGGCAGGGACAAGAGATGGTCAAAAGGATGCTGTGTTTCGCAGATGCTCCGGGGTCCAGGGACAGTAAAAGACTTTGGGAATCAACTTCACAGCAGCGTCCTTATTTTATAAATAAAAACATGTGGGGAAGGGACTGGCCTGAGGACTCGGGGTCCTCCGCGGGGGGGGGGGGTCCTGCCTCCCTGCCCTGCAGACCTAATTGCTCCTCCTTTCTGGCTGGGCTCAGCCCCACCCCCCCCCACCCTCTAAAGCGGCACGGAAGCTTCCCAGCTGTCGGGGCCCCATTTGGGTCACTGCCAGACTCGGTTTACTGTCCATTCAAATGCAGCCTTCTTGACTGGCACTCACCTAACCAGGGAGCACGGTGGCCCACTGTCTAACCCAGGCACCCCATGGCACGCAATTTAACCTGGGCACATGCTGGCAGAAATCTGTAACATGGCTATTTTGAACCAGAATACAGCCGCTTTTATGACCAGCCATGAAGTATTTCTACCGTGCCAGGGCCTGGAGTTATTAGTTTCAAAGGATTTTTTGTCTGCCCTAGATGGCCACAGTTCCTGCACATTTGGTCCAGACGCTGTGTTAAGTACTTTGTGGAAATTCTCAACAGAACTCTCCTCCTAACACTTGGGGCTGTGGGCAGTTATCACTGTTTGACAAATAAGGAAACTGAGGCTGGGAGCGGTAAGACGTCTTGCCAGGTATCAGCTGACCATTTGTGGCTGAGGTCGGGGCATCTGAATCAGGCAGGCGCGCTCCACAACCTCTTTTCTCAATTGCCATCGGCACTGCTACCACCTGAGTGTAATTCAGCAGCTAGCCAAGGCACAGAGACCCGTCTGGTCTCTGCCACACCTGTCTGAGGGGACCCACCTGGGTGTGAGCCAAGGAGACGAGAGCGAGCGCCGGCGCCCGAGGGGCAGCTGAGAGCCAGGTGAGGGCCCTCAGCCAGGGGGCGCGCCAGGCCCGGGGGAGGGGGGTTGAGTGTGGGGCTGGGTGTGCCCGGGAAAGCGGCCTGTGCGCCCCGGCCCACCTGCCAGTCACTAGAGTGCGGAGGCCCGGGAGGGTGGGCCGTGTCCCGGCAGATCTCGGTGTCCCAACCCCAGCCCAGGCTGGACACTCCACTCGGTCGGACCAGGCCTAGGGCGGGCACCCAAGGGGACTGGAAGCCCCGCCCTCCCCGTGGCCCCTCCTCCGGGAAGGTAAGCACCACCTTCTCCGGGAGAGGCTGGGAGAGCCGGAGGCCGGCGGGCGCCCCGCCCCCCGTGAGTAGTGACCGGTCGCCGCCGTCGCCGCGCTGCACTAGGGGTTCCTGCGCCGCCGCTCACTCACCTGCGTCCGCTGCCCGCCCCTCAGTGCGCGCCGGGCCCGCCAGCCTCCCAGTGCCAGCCCGGCGCCGCGACCCGCCGCCCCCGCCCGCGCACCGCGAGCGCCACCATGAACTCGCTCTTCAGGAAGAGAAACAAAGGCAAATACAGTCCCACAGTGCAGACTCGGAGGTGAGCAGGCGCCACACGCCGCGCCCGGGACGCCCGCGGGAAACCAGCGCGCTGAGGGGCGCCCTAGGCGGGGAAACACAGCCCGGAGCGTGGGGGGAACGGCCTGGCCCGGAGAGCTGCAGGGGGCCCCCGAAAGCATGGCCCAGGGGGCGGGGAGCTGAGCCGGGCGTGCGCGGCAGGCGGGAACGCGGCTCCCGAGGGACACCCTTGAGCTGGCAAGCACTGCCGGGGTGGAAATGGGGATGGGCTGGGGGCGACCGAGGAGAAACATGATACTGGGCACCGGAGAGTTGTAGGAGCCAGGGAGCATTAACTTGGTCACCTAGAGGGCGGAGAACTGAGCTGGAAGTACAGGGGACTTCTGTGTCCCGGGGTCGCCCTTACGCTGGGGTTTCTCCTGAGACGGGAAGCACCGCAGGGGTGGACAGTGGTGTGTCGGGAGGACGCTACACCCAAGGCAGGGGCGCCGCAGGGGACTCAGGAATTTTCGTCCAGGGGCTCACGGGGGAAGGGAAATTGAGCTGGTCGGGGTGGGGGGCTCTCGCCAGCCCTTCTTGGAGAGCGCGCAGGTGCTCCTGGTTTGGTGGAGCTACAGGTGAGGGTGGTGCGTGGAGGGGCGGTGGTCTGTGTACCTACCACCTGTGGCCGCTTTTCGCGGTACCTGCCAACCTGCCCTCCAGAGCTTCACCAAGAAAAATCCATGGGTGTGTGTCGGGTCGGTGGGTGGGGGGCACAGGCTGAGGCACCCCCCTTTCCCATGCCGGGGTTTGAGCGGTGGCTGGGCGTCATCGGAGCCTCCTTCTCACTGCATGACTTCCCAGGGGTGTGCCCCACCCCCCAGCCCAGAAACTGGCGGCGTGTCTGAGCCGCAGGTTCCCAGGGCGGCCTGGGAAGGGAATGACATGTCTTGATGTGTTTGCGTTGAGAGGGCAGCCCACGTCCGTTTTGATAAGCCTAATGTATTCATTTAATAACCGGTTTAGGGAAGCCTCTTGGAGATGCTGAGATTGAGGGAAGGGGCGGGACTTAGACCCTTGCAAATATGAGGTGGGGGCTCCTGGCTAGGAGGGTGCACTTTACGAAGCTTCATTCAGGTGCGAGACTCAGCGAATTGCACTGCCCACCTGTCTGGGAGTATACACCCTAACACGCTCTCACAGTGATCCTCACTCCTGTCCAGGCCCAGAAGAAGGTGAGAAGACTCTGGCCAGGGCCCTCATGGCACTCCAGTGGTCCAGCCCAGGCAGACCCCTCAGACAGGTGCAGGCAGGCGGGGGCACTCCATTACTGTGAGTTCTAGCTTTTAAAGAAACTGCACTGCCCTGTGATTCCAGGGTCCCCCATCTCTCCTTTGGACTGTTTCAAGCTCAGAGGCATTTATTTTCCCCTCCAAAGTACCCCCTCCCCAGCCTCCCCAGGCTTTCATAACTCCAGAGATTGGGCAGGGCCCTGAATGGTGTTCCTCTGTGGCTGAGTCCAGCTGGCTCTCAAACCTAGCTGGGGTCCAGTCCAGTCCCTGAGCTGCTCCCTGGAGCATTGCACAATCGCATACTCTGTGCCAGCCAAGGAGGACTGTTCTATTTTCCCCCCACCAAGACTCGGGCCCCTCCAGTCCTTCACGCATTTCACACATGCACACGCCCACACACTAGGAGATGGGCCAGGCCTCACCCTGCCCTCTACCTCCCCCATCCCTCCAGACCTGAATCCCTCCAGCTCTCTGTCCGGTCCCCCAATAGAAGGTTGGACCTAATAAGGTTATGATGAAATCATATGAGCTGGGAGGGTCTTGGCTTTCCCAGCAGAGGATAGGAAGGAAGGAATTCCCATCCTTCATAGCTGCGTGGACTCCAAGGGCCTAGGGTGGCAAGAACTCAGGACTGTACCCCTCTCCTGTCCCCTTTCCCCTCCCTGCATACTTCCGGCCTAAGACAGCCACCCTCTGCCCTTGGCTGACAGCCATTGATCTCAGATCTCAGCTTTGAGGTTTCTTTCTCCAGGAAGCCTTCCCGATTCTCTCCCCAGGATGGGATGAGAGACTCTTCCTTTGGGCTCCATGGCCTGGCACAGACGCAGTCCTGAGTAGGAGCCAGGTGCCCCCCTACCTGATCTCATCAGACCAGTGCATCCCCCTGCCCCTTCCCCTCGGTGGAGACAAGTTCATGGACTGGGTTGTGGGTTGGGGGACAGTGTCTTGCCCCGTTCTCACAACAAGAATCTTCCGAGTGTCACCTGGTGCCTAGCACTCTCCTTGTAGCTCTAAGATATGATCACAGGTCGTGGGGGCACTGACCCTCAATCTTTCACCCTGAGTTTTGGGGGGGCCTCCTTTGTCTGAGGGAGGGTGGGGTTGCCAGCGAGATACAGCATGCGAGGTGGGTGGGAGCTCTCCCCGAGAACAGAATGCCTCCCTTCTGACTCCGGCTTTTCCACACCTGCTGTAGGCACGTCAGGGAATTGCTCTGAGCCTCAGCTTTCTCATCCGCAAAGTAGGCATAGTGCAAATACATGTCTCCAGCATGAGGTCCTGGGGAGAGCAAATGTGACACTGGACAGAATGCCCCTAGCACACAGGAGGTACCCAGACAGAGGGTCAGCATCACTGCCTTCAGCGGAGGGGACCCAGGACCCAGAAGCCAGGCAGCCACAGAAGAGCCCTCGTGGAGAAAACCGCCCCTCCCTGTTTGTCCGCCTTTTAGCATCTGAAACTGGGGAGGGCCAGGACAGGTGAACCCCGCTGCTCCTGTCACCCTGGTTCCTAATAACAGGTGTGGGAGCTGATCACACCTGAGCTAATGACAGGGTCAGGTCTGACGGTGCCAGTCACCGAGGATGAGCACGGGCATCCAGCCCAGCAGGGAAGGTCTGGAGGGGACTTGCCCCCACCGTCCTGAACCCTGAACTATGGCTGAGAGTACAACTCCTACCGGCTGCCCCTTCCTGGTTATGCAACCCAGGGTGAGCTGCTTGGCCTCTGAGCCGGTGTTTCCTCCCCTCTAGAATAGGTGTAAGCATAGTTCCTGCTGGATGATATTGTTGGCATGAAGATTAAATGAAATAACACAGGGAAGGAGTTGAGAGTTCTAGAAGGCCTCAGTCTATGGCAGCTAGGATGATTATAACTATTGAACAAACGCAGATAATGCACCGACCATGTGCCTGGGATTGAACTGGATGCCGAAGGACAGGCTGTGCACTGCACAACTCCAGGGCCGCCGCTCCCGGGGGGCGGAGGAGACACTGACAATCTCCTTGTACTTGATGGAGTTATGCTTAGTTACTAGCAAGGTTACAGGACTGTGTCCTGGCGGTGGCACATAGAGCTTGATAGACGAGGTCTCTAGCCCATCAGCTCTGGTGCCCCTGACTGGTCTGAGTAAGAGCTGTCGGGGGTTTAGGGTGGAGACCTAGGAGATCAGGCAGGACTGCCTGGGAAGGTGTCCAACCTGTCATGGGGAGGAGTGGAATGGTTAAAATCCAGCTCTGGGGTTACATTGAATTCTGCCTCCCTTTGATTTTGGCAAAGAAATTTGGCCTCACAGAGCCTCAGCGTCCTTGTCTGTAAAATGGGACTAATTTTGCCCCTCCACCCAGACCTGGGTCCCAGCAGCTTGGCCTCACCTCTCAACCTCACCTGGGTTGCTTCCTGCAGGAATTGCCCCGTCTTAATGAGGAGGACCCTGTGTGGGAGGTGGGGCCCAAGGCTTTAAGGGCTGGTGAAAAGGGTGCCTGCCCTCCTGGAAGCCGGCTAGGGTACCCTGTGCCTTTTGGTGGTTAAGAGCACAGAGTCTGATGTCAGCCAGGTGTGAGTTCAAGCCCTCTCTTTGCCTCGCCTGACTGTGTGACTTTGGGCAGGTCACTTAACATCTCTGAGTCTTAGATTATTCTTCCACGAAATGGGAGTGATGATAGCAACCCCCAGCTGGTGAGGTTGCTGGGTGCCCAGCCCCAGACCCGGCCCAGCAGTGATTGCTCAGTAAACTCTAGCAGCCGGTACCAGTAAGCACACACTATTAAGGGTAAGGATAGTGTTCAGCTCAGAGCTGACCAGGCAGCTGGCCTTCTCTTCCCGGGTGGGGCAGGACATCAGCTGACTCTCATCCATTCACCTCAACATTCATGGGGCCCCCACCTCAAGTAGATCCATGGAGACACACCTGCGCTTTGATCAGTGACAGCCGGAAGGCCTGAACAATTTGGGGAGGGTTCTGCATCAAAGCCCACCTCCCACCACATGGGGGACTTGGACTGGAGTGATCCACTGAGCTATTTCTCAAGCATCTACTGTGTGCCCAGCACGGCCATGGGTGTGGCGGCGTCTTATTCCGACACCCTGCCAGCCAGGCTGGTGTTGGTGTCTCATTTCACAGAGGGTAACACTGAGGCCAAGAGTAAAGGCACTCACCTCAGGCTCATAGCTTACGGGTGGCCGATGCTGGTGGCCCAGGAGCCCCTGGGAAGGGAAACTAGGTCTTCCCACCCACACCTGGGTCTGGTGGCAGCTGTCTCCAGGGACTGCCCCAGGCCAGGTGGTGGAGTCACTGGCTTTTGTATTCCCTGACTCCGCCCCAGCAATCCTGTCTGCTTCCCCTCTCTCTGGCTTTGCCCTCACTTGCCCAGTTCTCCTCTTGGCAGAGGGAAGACCTGATAAATTAGATTCAGAACAGAACAGCACTGAACCTTTAGAATGGCTGCTAATGGTGGCATTTCAAGCATTGTCAGGGGCAATCATCTGGGGACAGGAAGTTTTGTGGGGAGAGGCTTAGCTCAATTCATACCATTTAGGCAATACCCTAAGGAGGGTGAGAGGCACCCAGAGGGGCCTGGGCATTGGGGAGAAGCTGCCTTTAAGAGCATTCCAAGTCTCCTTGTCAAGGGAGGAGGACCTGGGCTTCCCAGCTCCCTTCTACTCCATGCAGGGCCACCTGCCACTCTCCTGGCTTGCCTGCCCCAGCCTGTCTCTGGAGGGGGAAGAGGGAAATGGCCTCTGGTCTTTGTTCTCTCTGCTCTTGGTGGGCCTTCTGTGTTTCAGCCTCCTGAGCCTGGGAAGGGAGGCCCCTGGTGCCCCAGGCAGGAGGTTGCTGTCTGCTGAGGCCAGCCCTGCATTGTCCTCTGGTTTGCCTTGCTTATCCTTGCCTAGCTAGCAGCCCATGCCCTCTTGCCTGCATACTTGCAGTAGCCTCTTCACAGTTCCTGCTTCCACCCTGACACCTTAGTCCTTTCTCCCCATGGCTGTCGGGCAGCTTTTTGCAAGATGCAAATCGGATCCTGTCCCCTGCTGCTTAGCCCTTGCCCCTGGGTTTCCTTTGCTCTCAGGCCCTGGTTGCTGCAGCCCTGCACAGGTGTGCCCCTCACCCTGTCCTTTCCACATTGCATCTGACCATGTGGCCTTGGCCCATACTGTTCCTCCTGCCTGGAATGCTCTTCCCACCCCTCTTGGCTCATTTCTCTTCGTCTTTCTTGGTTGGTCTCTGTTCCTTAGGCCCTCTCTCACCTCTTGTCTTGCCCATCTCCTTGGTCCTTATCCCAGTAGCCATTTGACTCTAACCCTTTGACCAGATGGGGATGGATTTCTCCCCCCCAAGAGACTGGCTGGTGTAGCACATGCGCTGAATGAATGAATGAATGAATGAACGAACGAATGAATGAGGGTGAGCCGTGGAGGACTGCTAAGATTCTCTCCCTCCTTAAATCCTTCACAGAACACACACTGGTGCGGACACACACACACACACACACACACTGACCAGGAAGGTGGGGGCGGGGGTTGGGGGGGGCAGAATGTGAGGGCCTGAACAGAGAGTGCCACTGACCCCTGTCTTCATCCAGCCACCTTCTGTGTGCTCAGTAAACAGGCGGCAGCGATGCAGGGTGTGGTAAGTGCTGAGACTGTGGAGGCCGCAGGGCCCAGAGCTGGCGGAGGGCTCCTGGAGGACCTGTGGGAGCCCAGAGGAGCAGGAGGCGGGGTAGGCAGGCATCCATGCGCATAAGCCTGAAAAGTCATTGGTGAACAAAGGTAATGAAGGAGACAGAGTACATTTATGTATGTTTTAAAAAACATTCGTACAAAGTAATATGATGTTTCTGGAGGCAGACACAGGGATGTAGTGGAAAGCCTGAAATGGGCTTAGGAGGAAACCAGCAGCTCCCAAATTACCCTCCCCCAGAGGAGGGGGCCGAAGGGATAATGAACGGTAATGTTATATTTCTTTGTCAACAAAATCCATAGCAAATATGGCAGCATGGGAACATCAGCCAAGTCTTTGTGGTAGGATTCTTTTCTGGACTTTTCTGCGTGCTTGAGCTAGATCATGAGTTTTCAGGTCTTTTAAAGTGAGGAGGGGGATGGGCAAGGAGAGCTGGCGGCAGGAACAGTGTGGGCTGGAGCCCGGAAGGGAGCCTGGTGTCCTGTGTCTCAGAGTCCAGTCAGTAGTGGGAGAAGCAGTCTTGGGGAGAAAGAGGAGGGGAGCCCGGGACAGACAGGTCCTGAGGCCAGACAAGCACGACTGGAAGGCAAGCAGGACGGTTCGGGATGGGGAGACACAGATGGAAAGTCTCAGGAAGGCAGCAGGGGTACTGGTACTTGTATGAACATACAAGAGGCTCGAGGTTGAGTTCTGGCTTGGAGTGGCTCCCCTAAGTTATGATTTTGTTGCGTTTCTTGGGTAATACTACCCTGATCTCTCTCTTTCAGGTGGGGCTCAGAGTTTCAGTAGCCTGCCCAGAGACTCTGAATTGCTTTCACATGGGCATTCTGAGCTGGGAGCAGGCAAGCTGGCCACCAGAGTGTCCCAGCTGGCCACCTGAACCCCCCTTTCCCGGGCGAAGGGTTTGTCAGGTCTTATAACTGCACACCAGCTGCCCCCTGGCCAGCAGCTCCATCTGCGCCCGCTGACCCCAGAAGGCTGCATGGCTGCAAGAAAACTGTCGTGTGTAGAATTCCTTGCTGCCCAGCGGCCTGGGCTCGGATTTCAGACTCATAGCTTTTCTGGTTTTTACTTCTCCGTCCTGGGCTTGGGGACATAGTGGTTCCAACTGAAAGTTGAGGAAGGATTCTGAGTTTGTGCCAGGAGCTGAGAGGTCTCAGTCCTGCAGCCCCAGATCAGGGGCTTGACATTTTCAAGTATAAAATGGGCAACCAAACCCCACTGTTGCTGAGGGGGCAGCCGAGGCCCAGGGGCAGGAACAGAGGGCATGCTGGGTGAAGTATAAAGAGCCTGAGTTTGGGAGTTGCAGACCCGCCCTTCAGGCCCAGCTGTGCCACTTGTCAGCTGTGCTGCAGCCACATTCCCACCCTTCTCTGGGCTTAAGGAGGGCAGGGACTTTGCGTGCTGTGCAATGACTCCCATCCCCCCAAGAACGGTTCCAGCCACACATAGCACTCAGTAAACAGTGGCGGCAGGTCTCTCTTGAATCTGTGAATTGGAGGAGTGTGAGGTGGTGGAGAATACTGGAGACGACGGGTGTGCAGCACCAGGGACGTAATAGGTGCTTAACAAATGGAGCCTGACACTCCTGGTCTTGAATCCAGAATGACGTCCTGACACCTGGGGGCACCGAGATTGGCCTGCGCCCCGTTTAAACCTTGCAAAAATCTTTTAAGATTAGCCCTGGTGTTACCCAAGGCAGCTTGAACTTCTGCGTGTGGGTAGGGAGAGCCCGAGAGCACACGCCTGACATGGGCCTGGAGGTAGGGTGGCTTTCCTGGGCGGAAACAGATTAGGCCGTGAGACGGATCTGTAGTTACTACACCAGCAACCTTCTCAGTTTAGAATGTACTTCCCCAGGATTAATAGCTGGCTGTGGAGGATTTTACTGTCTAATTACCATGGAAGTTTCTAGTAAGGAGAGTATCAGTCAATTGACCAATCAATCTGGTATTTACTGGATGCTTCCTGTGTACTGCTTTCTTACAAGACTTCCTTCCTGTAGAGATCTGGGGATTCCTCCTCAATCTGCTCCCCTAAACCCTGTGACACATTACTGTGGTTTGTTTCTGGGTTCCCAGCCCTGGCTGCACATCAGACTCGTCTGGGGAGTTTAAAAGTGATGTCCAGGCCCTGTCACAGACCGATTAAGTCAGAATCTCTGGGCTGGGGCCCACGCTTCAGTCTTTGGATGTGTAGCCAGGGATGTGAACCCCACATTTACACTGATTACTTTGATCCGTCTTGTCCTTGAGGTACACACACCTTGCTTTCCCTTTGCTGTAGCAGCTGCCTGATCTTTTGTGCCATATTCCTTTACTCTCAACGTTCCTGTATCATTCTGTTTCAGGTATGTGTCTTATAAAAGGGCACAGAGCTGGCTTTCATTTTGTATTTGTATTCTCACGTGAGAGTCTTCTCTTTTAACAGAAGAGTTTGACTCATTCACGTTTATTGTAATAACTGATGTGTTTGGACCTTCCCCTGCCATGTTAGCTTGTGTTTCCTATTTATCATGCTTTCTCTTGTGTTTCTTTTTGGCTCTTTTCCTGCATTTTATTGCGTCAAGCTATATTTTCACAATTAAGTTAGGGTATAAAGCCTGAATGGGGACAGAGTGGATGAAAATACCCTAACCTAGGCAATCTGAATCTTTGCAATTATAGTCATTGGGGTGTTTTTCTTCATCCTACTTACTAGGTTATAAAACTTTGGGTGCCTGGGTGGCTCATTTGGTTGAGTGTCTGCCTTTGGCTCTGCCTTTGGTCATGATCCTGGGGTCCTGGGATCAAGTCCCATGTCGGGCTCCCTGCTCAGCAGGGAGTATGCTTCTCCCTCTTTTCTCTGCCTGTTGCTCCGTCTGCTTGTGCTTGAGCCTCCCCCCATCAAATAACTAACTGACTGACTAAATAAATAAAATCTTTAAAAAAATAAACCTTTGGACTTACCTATCTTTGGGGGAGGGTGCCTTTAATTCCAGGCCCTGCATAGGTTTGGAGTTCAATAAACAAGTGTTGGATTGAGCAGACGTTTGATAGCATGTTAACAACTCCCGCCTCAGGGGTTGGTAATGGAGAAGGGGCTGTCCCCAGGGCCTGTAAGAGGGGCAGAGAGATGACAAGGAGTTGGGGGTGGGGGTGAAAGTTTTTTCAGCAGTGATTGACTATCTAGAAAATGGCTGGGGTGACAGCAGGCACCAGTCTGGATGCTTACTAGTCCAGTGGCCCCAGGCAAGTTGCCCCCCACTCCCCAGCCTCAGTCTGTTCCCCGGGAGCAATAATAGTACCAACCTGGAGGGGTTGTTACGAGGATCAAAGTGGAAACATGTGTCAGGTGTTGGGGTAGGGGACAGCCCGGGGAGGTCTTCGCTCTGTGCTGATTCCTTCTCCCAAAAGGCCTGCTCAGAGGGACAGATAGGGATCCCCTCATGGTGGCATCTTAGGAAAACGTCTGAGTCACTTGTCACCACTATTACTCAACTAGTGGGATAAATTGTACCCAGGCAGATGCCAGCAGGATGTAAATCACTGGGCCTCCCTTGAGTGGTGAACGCCTTGCTGCTTCGTCCTGTCTCCCCAGTGTCTCCCTGTCATTTCGTGGATTGGTATTAATGTCACCCTTCTGAGAAGGTGGCTCTGGAGCCTGTTCCAGTCCTGGCACCACCACTTCCCAGCTGTGTGACCTTGGGTGCATTTCTCATCCCCTCTAAGCTGCAGTTATCTTCATCTGGAAAATGGGATAGGAATTGGGGCCATGCTTTCAAAAGTCTGCTCAGTTCAATACCTAGTTATTGAACCCCAAACCCATGCAGGGTCTGGAATTAAGGGCAAAAAAGAGCCCCCTGAAAGATGAGTGCGTCCTGGGGCGCCTGGGCAGCTCAGTTGGTTGAGGAGCCGACTCTTGGTTTTAGCTCAGGCCGTGATCTCGTGGTCGTGTGATCAGTGAGATCCAGCCCCACGTCAGGCTCTGTGCTCAGTGTGGAGTCTGCTTCAGATTCTCTCTCTCCCTCTGCCTCTCCCACTTGGGCTCTCTCTCTCTCTCTCTAGAACAAATAAATAAATCTTAAAAAAAAAAAAAGATGAGTATGTCCTTATTCTCCAAAAGTTATAGTCTAATAGGCAGGATTAAGAAAAGTGCCCATTGGGGGTGCCTGGGTAGCATAGCGGTTGAGCGTCTGCCTTCGGCTCAGGGCGTGATCCCAGCGTTATGGGATCGAGCCCCGCATCGGGCTCCTCCACTATGAGCCTGCTTCTTCCTCTCCACTCCCCCTGCTTGTGTTCCCTCTCTCGCTGTCTGTCTGTCTCTATCTCTGTCGAATAAATAAATAAAAAATCTTAAAAAAAAAAAAAGTGCCCATTGGGGGCACCTGGCTGGCTCAGTTGGTGTAGTGTGGGACTCTTGATCTCAAGGTTGTGAGTTTGAGCCCCACGTTGGGTGTAGAGATTACTTAAAACCAAAATCTTAAAAAAGAAGTGCCCAATGACTGTAAGGGTACCTTTCTCCCAGGACTGCAAGATTTCAGTGGATCTTGTGAAGGGGCTGAGGGGGTGATAGGTACCTAGCAGGTGCTCTCAGTGTTTAGCAATCATTTCCTGAGTGCCTACTGTGTGTGCCTTTGTGCCTGGGACAGGACAGATGTCTGGGAGGGAGGGACAAAAGAAAATGGGGGCGTAGGTCCACTTAGCACCAGAGGTAAGCCTCCCAGCAGGTCTGGATGTCCCCAGAGAGCTGCTCCTGCCCTGGCTGGCCCTAGAGGCAGGCAGGACCTAGAAGAGGATGACCCTGGCCAGCAGGCAGCCAGGCCCCTGTTCTGGGCTCTGGGAAGGGTGAGGCTGGTTCTTGGGAGAGGTGTGCACTCCTGTGCATTCCAGACATTCCAAAGCTACGGCTCCTGCCCACCCTTACCCTGCTCCCGTGCACACCCACTGAAACAGAATTAACCCCCAAAGGGAGGGACGGTAAACGTGATCAGGGGCAACGTGGGGACTCAGGCCTGGAAGGCTAGGTGGGCCAGGCCAAGGAGGAAGGGCAGTTCACTAGTCGAGCCTTGTGCCCACCACTTCCTGTCTGTACACACAGAGAAAGTTGAGTTATGACTGTTGGGGGACAGAGCGGTTCTAGGCAGGCAGGGACAGCTGGGGACAGGGTCTTATGGCAGGGCTGCAGCACCCCTCTGGGAGTGTGATCTCTGCCCCAGAGTGGCAGGTCCTGAAAGAGGCCAGGGCAGGAAAGAGGCTGTTCTCCCAGCCTGAATGGAGGGATGACGGGGAGCGAGCCAAATGCCCCTGGCTCTGCCCTGTGGGCAAAGATGTTGCAGCTCTTGGAGCCTGGGAAAGGGCTTTGGGCTGTGGTTTGCGTGCCCCAGCCCTCTGCACCCAGGTGCCATGCTCTGCCGGGTGCAGCTGAGAGCCCTGGAATGTTTTGAAGTCAGGCAGCCAGGAATCTGTAAACCAGACCTGGCCTTGGGGCAGGTGTCTGGACAACCTGTGTAGGTCTGGTGGGAGAGTGGCAGAGAGCAAAAGAGATGATCATTTATTGAGGGTCCCTAGGTACCAGGTTCTGAGCAGGACCACTAGATGCTCTGAGCATCCATTGCCTTTATTGTGGCAGAACCGATAGGCTTAGAGAAAAGTGGCCGGAAGCCACAGAATCCCGTAAAACTGTGCCGTCCTACTTGGGAACCACGAGGCACAGGAGGTGTGCTTAGAGCAAGCTGAGATGTGCTGTAAGTTAAAACTACACGCCAGGCTTCAGAAGACATAATATGAAAAAGGAACGTAAAATATCGCATTAATGTTCTGTCGACTACCTGTCAAAATAATTTCTTAGATATATTAAGTTAACATAGCGTGTAAAAATTAAGGTCACCTGTTTCTTTTGACTTTTTTCATGTGGCTGCTGGAAAAATTTAAACCGCGAACGTGGGTTACAGCCTCTTTCTACGGGACAGCTGTGGCCTTGAACGCAAAGCGACATAGTATGTTCCCACTTGGGGACATTTCCCACCTATGAAATGTGTCTTTCTGTTTGCCACTCCCCAAGTAGACACCATAACCCTATTTATGGATGAGGACATTAAGGTAGGAGAATACGCACGTTTGGTTACGCCAGACACCGGCGCGGCGCGGCTCATTGCACTGTTGCTGGGATGAGCGTCACGTTGGGCACAGTCCTGAGCCTTGGCCATGTGACTGCCACATCCAAAGTGGTTTACAAGGATTATCTCCTTGAATTGTCTCAACCCTCTGGGGTGGGACAGATTCTTATCACCATTTCACAGGCGAGAATATAGCCAGAGCGAGGCTCAGGAGCCTGCCCAGGTCAAAGCAACACCAGACCCTGTGTTCTTTCCCTGTGCCAGGATGACTCCGTTTCCCTCCCTGCAGGCAGGAGAGAAAGGAAAATGGCCGAACTGGTTCAGCATGACTTGGGCACGGAGAGCTGAAGGCAGCAAGGGGGGCTCTCGCTGCTAGCTGGAGGGTTGGCCATCATGGTGTCCTGGAGGGCCTGGGTCTCTCCTGGAGGTAGGAGGCTGGGAAGCAGGTCCTTCCGGTGGCTGCTGAGCTTGGGAAGGAGATAGACTGAGTGGGTCAGCTGGGCATGCAGTTAGTAAGCCAAGTCTTAGCCGGGGTGGTCCTGGAGGTGATCCACACACAGAGACCCACCCCGAGTTCCAGCTGGTAGAAGGGCCCTGAGGCAGAAAAGACTGGGCACGGGGGTGAGGTCTGGGGGTCCTGTGGGCCATGGGCAGGAGTGTGAGGTCTATTCTCAGAGCATTTGGGAGCCCTGGCAAGTTGGAGGCCGGATAGCGGTAAGATCAGGTTGCATTGTTGAAATGTGCGGAAGCTGCCTGGGGGCAGCGAGGGTCTGGGCACGAGGAGACAGTTGGGGGTGGCTGTTGCACTGGTCCAGGTGAGAGGTAGCAACCTTGATCAGGTTGAGACCTTAGGGCAAAGGGAGGATGGAGGCACAGGAGCTCTGCTCCCAGGTGGAACCAGGGAAGGGAAAGGCAGGGATCTGGGGCGGTTCTGGGGCTCTGCCTGGACAGCCAGGTAGACGGGCCCTCCCTGCCCTTCCTGCCCTCCTGCTCTGCGGTTTCCCTCCTACAGATGGGGGAGAGTTCCCAGGACAGCCGAAATCCTGCGGTGGAAACACACCATAGCCTTCAAATCCCAAACCTGGTTCTAAGCCCAAACCCAAGACCAGGCCTGGGATCCGAGTCCTCCCAGCAGCCTCACTACCTATGTATGTACACCAGCCTCTCCCTGCAGGGATTGGAGGAGACATTTCCAAATATTGACGTTACTTGCAAATTTCCCATGCCTGGGCGAGGCGACAGCCACAGGAAGGAGTCAGAGCAAGTCTTGGCTTGTGTGAGGAGCAGTGTGAATGGTGTGGTGGCCTGGGGTCTTTTTTTTTTTTTTTTTTTAAGCTCGCCAGTGCCAGCGGGTTCTGCCATCAGGCCTCAGCTGCTGGCTTTTATCATCTCCTTAAAAGGAGCCAGGATCCCTGGATAGTGACCCCACGTGGAGCCAGAGAGCCTGGGCTCTCCCATACAGCAGCGTGCTCTCATGTAAGCCCTGGCCGAGCCCTGTGGCATGCATATTGCGACTGACAGATGGGGAAACTGAGGCTCAGAGAGGCTAAGGAATTCACAGCTTAGAAAGGACTGAGTCAGGATTCAAATGCAGGCCAGCTGCCTTCTGTCTGGGTGCTTGACCATCAGGCCACACTGTCCCTCCGGCTGGGGAAAAGGGCAAGGAGCACCTGCACAAAATTAAAGCCGGAAGAGGTGGGCAGCAGGATGGGGGTGGGTGAGGGTCCCCTGAGATGCCTGTGTTCTCTTTTCCTGCCCACGTACTCCATCTGTGGTGTCTAGCTGGCAGATGCCACCTCTGTCCCCACTTGTCTGGACGGCACCCCTGCTGGCCCGCTGACCAGCTCCCCACATTGCTGCTGACCTCCCGGGCTTGAGTGGCCACCAGCGGAGTGGGTTGGACTGTGGTTATTGAGTTTCTAACTCCTGGTGATAGAATGGGGTACCTGATGCCATTGAAAGCTCTCAGGCTCTCTCCCTGCGGTTCCANGCTCTCTCCCTGTGGTTCCAGGGCTCCAAGAATATCCTGGGACACAAAGAGGCACCTGTTCCAGGCTGGCGCCTGCAGGCTCAGACCCAAAAGGCCCTTGTTTGTCCCTCAGTGTATCCTCAAGCCCAGCCCAGGGCTCTGAGAAGATGCCAGGCATTTTGCCCTCATGCCTGCAGTCTCATATGCAGATGGGGCCATGTAAACGGGGTCTTTGGCATACCTTGGACAAGACCCTGGCCCTCCTGGGCCCATGCGAGACCCTGGCTTCCTCAGCCCAGGAGAAGAAAATGAGGGCTGATTCTCTGAAGAAACGGGCCCAAATCTCCCTACGACCCCTCCAACCTGGCTTGTGCAACCCACACGGCAGCACCTGGGCTGGGCTGGGCTGAGGGGGCCGTCATGGGGACAGCGAGTCCCGAGTTGCACCAGCTTCTACCAGGTGGGGTCTTGGGTCACGGCGCCCCATCTCCTTTCTGCCTGTCCACAGGTGGGTATCCTAGATGCCATTCCCATCACCAAAATGTCCTGTAGGGGTTTGATGGAAAACCCAGAAATCTGGAAGGAAACTTTAAAAACTAAACTATAAACTTGTTTCTAATTCCCCAGTTTTTCCCTAATGTGCTTTTTCTGATCCAGGACCCCACGTCGCATTCAGTGGTCCCATCTTCTCAGGCTCCTCCAGGCTGACGGTTACTCAGTCTTATCTTTCGTGACCTTGACCCCTCTGAAGAGGGCTGGTCAGGTGTTCTGTAGACCGTCCCTCGATTCGGGCTTGTCTTCTGGCCCCTAGCCATGAGATGGAGGTCATATACTCAGAAGGGTTCCAGGGAGGCCATTTTGTGTCCTCCTTGGTCCCTGGTATCAGGTATTCCGCTGTGTTGATATGTCTTCCCCACTGGGGATGTGAACCTTCTGTCCTCTCCACTGTGAACTTACTGATTTTCAGAAGACACCTCTTTTACAGGACCAAGCACCACTGGCAAGCAGGAGCCCACAGGCAGAACCCCACACACAGCTTAGGGAGCCACATAAGGGCTCAGGTGCATTGTGAATGGTACCCCCCGCAGGGACTACAAGTGCAATGAGTACATGTTGTGCGAATGAGCGGTCATCCTCAACACGTGTGAGGCCCCTACAATGCGCAGGGAAATTCTAGGTCCTTCACCCAGCAGTATTTGTTGGATGTCTCCTACGTGCCCTGCACTGGTTAAACATGGTGACACCATGGACTTTCCACTTGTGAACCTAAATGATCTCTAATCTGCTGTTGGGACTCCAGACGCTGCCCTGAACCTCCAGCTCAGTCCTTGACCCCCAAAGTGGTCTTTGAAACTCAATTCAGGTGTTTCCAGAAGTGCCCCTGGCCTCTCCCCCACCCACCTCACTTAACTAGCTGGGATGGACTATTCCCATTTTACAGCTGGTAAAATGGAGGTTCAGAAACATAAAGTAGCTCCTCCAAGGTTTGAACCTTGTCTGACTCAGGCACCAGCTGCCTCCTGTATGACCTTGGGTAGGTGCCCTTTGCTTCTGAGGGCCTCGATTTGCTCATCTGTGTAATGAGCAGGTGGGGCTGGATGACTTCCAAGCCACCTTCTAGTACCAAAGGCCACT
>NC_048227.1:34702096-34708018 GCF_002007445.2 Ailuropoda melanoleuca
TTTTTTTTTTTTTTTTTTAGCTCGCCAGTGCCAGCGGGTTCTGCCATCAGGCCTCAGCTGCTGGCTTTTATCATCTCCTTAAAAGGAGCCCGGATCCCTGGATAGTGACCCCACGTGGAGCCAGAGAGCCTGGGCTCTCCCATACAGCAGCGTGCTCTCATGTAAGCCCTGGCCGAGCCCTGTGGCATGCATATTGCGACTGACAGATGGGGAAACTGAGGCTCAGAGAGGCTAAGGAATTCACAGCTTAGAAAGGACTGAGTCAGGATTCAAATGCAGGCCAGCTGCCTTCTGTCTGGGTGCTTGACCATCAGGCCACACTGTCCCTCCGGCTGGGGAAAAGGGCAAGGAGCACCTGCACAAAATTAAAGCCGGAAGAGGTGGGCAGCAGGATGGGGGTGGGTGAGGGTCCCCTGAGATGCCTGTGTTCTCTTTTCCTGCCCACGTACTCTATCTGTGGTGTCTAGCTGGCAGATGCCACCTCTGTCCCCACTTGTCTGGACGGCACCCCTGCTGGCCCGCTGACCAGCTCCCCACATTGCTGCTGACCTCCCGGGCTTGAGTGGCCACCAGCGGAGTGGGTTGGACTGTGGTTATTGAGTTTCTAACTCCTGGTGATAGAATGGGGTACCTGATGCCATTGAAAGCTCTCAGGCTCTCTCCCTGCGGTTCCAGGGCTCCAAGAATATCCTGGGACACAAAGAGGCACCTGTTCCAGGCTGGCGCCTGCAGGCTCAGACCCAAAAGGCCCTTGTTTGTCCCTCAGTGTATCCTCAAGCCCAGCCCAGGGCTCTGAGAAGATGCCAGGCATTTTGCCCTCATGCCTGCAGTCTCATATGCAGATGGGGCCATGTAAACGGGGTCTTTGGCATACCTTGGACAAGACCCTGGCCCTCCTGGGCCCATGCGAGACCCTGGCTTCCTCAGCCCAGGAGAAGAAAATGAGGGCTGATTCTCTGAAGAAACGGGCCCAAATCTCCCTACGACCCCTCCAACCTGGCTTGTGCAACCCACACGGCAGCACCTGGGCTGGGCTGGGCCGAGGGGGCCGTCATGGGGACAGCGAGTCCCGAGTTGCACCAGCTTCTACCAGGTGGGGTCTTGGGTCACGGCGCCCCATCTCCTTTCTGCCTGTCCACAGGTGGGTATCCTAGATGCCATTCCCATCACCAAAATGTCCTGTAGGGGTTTGATGGAAAACCCAGAAATCTGGAAGGAAACTTTAAAAACTAAACTATAAACTTGTTTCTAATTCCCCAGTTTTTCCCTAATGTGCTTTTTCTGATCCAGGACCCCACGTCGCATTCAGTGGTCCCATCTTCTCAGGCTCCTCCAGGCTGACGGTTACTCAGTCTTATCTTTCGTGACCTTGACCCCTCTGAAGAGGGCTGGTCAGGTGTTCTGTAGACCGTCCCTCGATTCGGGCTTGTCTTCTGGCCCCTAGCCATGAGATGGAGGTCATATACTCAGAAGGGTTCCAGGGAGGCCATTTTGTGTCCTCCTTGGTCCCTGGTATCAGGTATTCCGCTGTGTTGATATGTCTTCCCCACTGGGGATGTGAACCTTCTGTCCTCTCCACTGTGAACTTACTGATTTTCAGAAGACACCTCTTTTACAGGACCAAGCACCACTGGCAAGCAGGAGCCCACAGGCAGAACCCCACACACAGCTTAGGGAGCCACATAAGGGCTCAGGTGCATTGTGAATGGTACCCCCCGCAGGGACTACAAGTGCAATGAGTACATGTTGTGCGAATGAGCGGTCATCCTCAACACGTGTGAGGCCCCTACAATGCGCAGGGAAATTCTAGGTCCTTCACCCAGCAGTATTTGTTGGATGTCTCCTACGTGCCCTGCACTGGTTAAACATGGTGACACCATGGACTTTCCACTTGTGAACCTAAATGATCTCTAATCTGCTGTTGGGACTCCAGACGCTGCCCTGAACCTCCAGCTCAGTCCTTGACCCCCAAAGTGGTCTTTGAAACTCAATTCAGGTGTTTCCAGAAGTGCCCCTGGCCTCTCCCCCACCCACCTCACTTAACTAGCTGGGATGGACTATTCCCATTTTACAGCTGGTAAAATGGAGGTTCAGAAACATAAAGTAGCTCCTCCAAGGTTTGAACCTTGTCTGACTCAGGCACCAGCTGCCTCCTGTATGACCTTGGGTAGGTGCCCTTTGCTTCTGAGGGCCTCGATTTGCTCATCTGTGTAATGAGCAGGTGGGGCTGGATGACTTCCAAGCCACCTTCTAGTACCAAAGGCCACTCGCCGTGAGAACCTCTGTCTGTGCTAAACTTCTGAGTAAGTGGAGGGGGCCGGGTGTGTCTCTCTCCTAGCATGTTTTTCAGACCCACCTCCCGTCTCGGGCCGGGGTTGGGGGGCACATCGGCTTTCCTGGCTCTGCCAGTGATTGTCGTCTCTGTGGGTGGGACAGGACTGGATGAGGGTGGTGAGGAAGGGCTGTATCTTGGTCTCCATCAGTCGGGCTGATGCCCTGTCTGGCTGCCCCCGTGGGTCTTATTAGTGAGATGAAAAGCTGGACTGGCCAGGCCAGTTCCCAGTCCTTTTGGGATCTGTCCCCATCCCTGCAGGTTCCTGACCTGCCCAGGTTCCTGCTTTCCTGCACTCCTGGCCAGAATCCAGAACCTTGTGGGGCCTCTCATTCAGGACCCCAAACCCAAAAGGCAAAAGTACTAGGCCTGTGCCCCAGAGGCCTGGATTAGAACCCCAGCTCTCCTTGTTTCCTGGCAGTGGGACTGTGGCCAAGTTAGTGAATCAGTGCCTCAGTTTCCCCATCTGTAAAATTGGAGAACAGTGCAACTTTAGCAGTGATAGGATTAAAGGGGATTCATCTATATGTGACTTGCTTAGCACTGGGGAGCACAGGGTCAATTCTGTGTGTAACTAGCATCTTCTAGCCAGCTGGACGTAGCATGGAGCTGGTCTAGCCTCCATGGAAAATGGGACAGAAGGCAGGAGGAAGGCTCAAGGGGGTGGGAGAAGAAGAAACAAGCCCCTATCACTTAGAAATGGCACTTGCCAACTTTCTAGTATCAGCTTTATAGAGATATAACTCACATAGCATACCATTCACGCATTTAAAGTATATAATTAAACGGTTTTAAGTATATTTACAGCATTACCCGACTATCATCACAAACAATTTTAGAGCATTTCATCACCCCCAGAAAGACACCCCGTACCCTTCAGGGTTCAGTTGCCAGTCCTGCCCCCAGCCCCAGCACTACTAATCTGCTTCTGCTTCTTTGGATTGGTCTATTCTAGATATTTCATGTAAATGGAATCCTACTATATGTGACCTGTTGTGTCTGGCTGCTTTCACTTGGTGTAATGGTTTTATGGTTCACCCACGCTATAGCAGGTGCCAGTGCTTCATTCCATTCTTCGCTGAGTGATAGTCCATTGTACAGATACTCCACATTTTGATTATCCATTCATCGGTTGATGAACACTTGTGTTGTTTCCACTTTTTGGCTGTTGTAAATAGTGCTGTTATGAACATTTGTGTTTTGTTCAAGTTTTTGTGTGGGCCTATGTTTTCATTTCTTTTGGGTAGATACTTAGGAGTGGAATTACTGGGTCATGTGTCAACTTTATGTTTAACTTTTTGAGGAACTTCCAGACTGCTTTCCAAAGCAGCTGCACCATTTTACGGTTCCCACCCTCTATGAGTAAAGGTTCTGATTTCTGCATATCTTTGTCACCAAATCGTTGTGGTCTGTCTTTTTGATTATTGCCATCCTTGTCAGTGAGAAGTGGTATCCCATTGTGGTCTAGGGCACTTGGCAGTCCATGCCTAGGATGTGTTAGGAGCCCTGCAGGATTGTCACACGGGGTTGCTAATGGCATGGACTTGGGGGTCTGCCTGGGTTGGAATTCTGGCTCTAACATTTAATTACTGTGTAACTTTGGGAAAACTACTGAAACTCTCTGGTCTTTGATTTCCACTTCTGTTAAGTGGGGACAATAATAAGATGACCAACTGGGCCAACACCCACCTCATAGGATTGTAATGAAGGTTAAGAAATGAGCGGAGGGGCGCCTGGGTAGCGCAGTCATTGGGCGGCTGCCTTCGGCTCAGGGCGTGATCCCGGCGTTCCGGGATCGAGTCCCACATCAGGCTCCTCCGCTGGGAGCCTGCTTCTTCCTCTCCCACTCCCCTGCTATGTTCCCTCTCTCGCTGGCTGTCTCTCTGTCACATAAATAAAATCTTTAAAAAAAAAAAAAAAGAAATGAGCGGAGATCCTAGAGTCCTGGGATCGAGCCCCACATCAGGCTCCTCCCCTGGGAGCCTGCTTCTGCCTCTCCCACTCCCCCTGCTTGTGTTCCCTCTCTCAGTGGCTGTCTCTCTCTCTCTGTGTCAAATAAATAAATATAATCTTTTTTAAAAAAATGAGTGGAGAGCATGGCATGTGGAAAGTAAATACAAGCTCATACTATTCTGGTGATGGTAGTGGTTGCTGTATGTGTGCTTGTGATTTTCCCAGCACCCCTAGTGAGTAGCTGTGAGCCCAGTATTAGATGAATTGGCCTCTGGAGCAAGATTGCCTGAGCAGAGAGTCCATTTACAAGGTGTATGACGCTGGGCAAGTACCTTGACATCTCTGAGCCTTGGTTTCCTATAAATTCCCTGTAAAGGGGCACACAACCCTCCCCCGGGGCTTAGGGTGTGGATATTGTTGAGGCATTGCCTATGGACATGTCTGATGTCTGGTGGAGCATGTGCAGGAAGTGTCAAATTACTGTGATGCCTTGGCGGGCATCCCCCATAGACAAACGGAGAAACGAGGGGGAGGTGCTTGCCTGAGATGGTCCAAGCAGCAAATGGCCCCACTAGACTTGGAACCCATGCCTGTCTGGCCAGAAGCTCCCACGGAACCCTCCTTCATCCTCTGCCAGGAGCGCCAGGTTCCTGAGACTGGCTGTTCCACTCCCATCCTTTGTCCCCTTTCTGGTGCTGGGCTTTGGCTGGAATAATGGGCCAGCCCAGGTAGGAGTCCAGAAGGTGCTTTCCTCACACTGCCCAGCCTGTGAAGGGGCTGGTTTGGGAGCTGGTCCAGGTCCTGAGGTGGGGCTGGGTCGAGCCAAAGACCTCCACCTAATCCACGCTGCACTTTGCCGGTGATGCTCGAGCAGTCATGGGTGAAATATTTGGCTTAAGACTTGATACATCTGGACGCCTGGGTGGCTCAGTCACTTAAGTGTCTCCCTTCGGCTCAGGTCATGATTCTGGAGTCCCAGGATCAAGTCTCGCGTCGGGCTCCCTGCTCAGCTGGGAGTCTGCTGCTCCCTCTGACCTTCCCTCCTCTTGTGCTCTCTCTCTCTCTCTCTTAAATAAATAAGTAAAATCTTAAAAAAAAAAAAAAAAAGACATTACAACTGAGTGCAGCAGGCCAGGCTGAGGGTCAGTGGTCTGGTGGAGGGGAGGGGCCTGGAGGTACTCATGTTCCCCATGTGGTCTGACCAGCCAGGGGGATGGGGGCTGTGGGCCCAGTCCATGCCCTGGCAGCCCAGCCTTTACCCTTCCTTACTCAGATCCTCCACACACAGTCCCTCCTTCTGAGCCTTCCTTGCCTCTCAACTGAATACCAGCCTTCCACACTGCAGGACTGCTCAGAGCCTTTATTGGCTCATGGACTTCTCAAGGGTCCAGGTTTTCCGAGCTACTTGACTCACAAAGCCTTTATTCTGGGAGGGACTTACAGGACTGGGGTTCCTGGGACCCACTTTAGGAAAGGCTGCCTCCTTGACTGAACTGGCAGAGGGCGCAGCCTGGGTCTTTTTTCTCCCCCCAGCTCCTGCGCATCCAGGCCTGGCACACAGCCGGCTCTCGGGCAGAGCTGAGACATGGATGCACAGACTCACAGGTTGTTTGGTGTGCCTGATTCTACCCCCCCCC
>NC_048227.1:34708087-34718609 GCF_002007445.2 Ailuropoda melanoleuca
CCCCCCCGCCCCACCACTTACGAGCAGTACCTGCAGTGTTGGACCTCAAACAAACTCTGCAAGGGATCAAGGTCCCCTGGAGAAACTGTAATAACGAGCAATAATAATACAGCTTCCCGGGCCCCGCTCTGGAGATCTAGAGTCAGAGGGTCTGGGTTAGTGCCTGGGAATCTGAATGTTTCGTGCCACAGTAGGTGGGTCCCAGGACTTGATCTGAGGAATTCCACTGTGAAGAGGTGGTGGCCCCCCTCTGCCTGAGGGTCCAGAGCCCTTCCCTGGCCCACCCCAATGGACATGCCCAGGATCCACCTTTTTTGTGGCCTCTTCTCGTTGAACCCCAAACTCTTCTTCATTCTTCAGAACCCAGCTACTGCCACCTCCTCCAGGAAGCATTCAGTGACCAGTCCCATCCCCACCCAGCCATCCAGGAGGCTCCTCTGGGCATCCCTGGCCCGCATGCCTGTCTCAATCTTGTGACTATTTCTATAAATGCTGATTTCCTCTCCATCTGGGGGGTCACCTGTCAGAGGGTGAGGCTTTCTCTGTGTAGGTGCTGGGCCTGGCATATAGTAGGTGCTTAATGAATGCAGGTAGAATGAAACCTCTGGGTGCTTGGCTGCCTGGGCTCTACTGTGGACAGTATAAAAGGGTTTTCAGTGGAGATTGGGGAATTAGGTGCTAATTTTTTAAAAAAGATTTTATTTATTTATCTGAAACACAGAGAGAGACCGAACATGCGAGCACAGAAGGAGAGCATAGAGGGAGGGGCATAGAGAGAAGCAGACTCCCCACTAAGCAGGCAGCCTGATGCGGGGCTCGATCCCAGGACCCTGAGATCGTGGCCTGAGCCGAAGGCAGACCCTTAACCAACTGAGCCACCCAGGCGCCCCCTCAGGTGCTAATCTTGATCATTATTGGCTGGCTGGGTGACACTGGCCAAGTTGCATTCCCTCTCTGGTCTTTGTTTCTTCCTTTGTTGAAAGAAAGCAACAGCAGAAGCAGGGCCAGACACCCATTGGTTTAACCTTGTGAATACATGAAAACCCACTGAATTACAGGCTTTAAAAGGGTGAATTTTATGGTATGTGAATTATATCTCAATAAAAAATACAGGAAAAAAAGAACATAGTAAAGGTGTTCTGCCAACATGGAAAAATAGAAACTCTCGCCCCGAGCTGCCTTGTTTCTGTGGCTTTGGTGATGTCTCCCCAGGCCGGGGGCAGGAGACGGGGTGGGCAGCCAGGCTGCCTCTGAGGCTGCTGGGGATACGGCCCGCCCTGCAGGCCCCAGCCCACCTCCTGCTTTCTGCCTGCAGCATCTCTAACAAGGAGCTGTCAGAGCTGATCGAGCAGCTGCAGAAGAATGCCGACCAGGTGGAGAAGAACATTGTGGACACGGAGGCCAAGATGCAGAGCGTGAGTGCCCCCCCCGTGCTGCCGGCCCCAGTCGGGACCAGGGTCTTGCCCGACCCAATGGTTCTTACTGGGAAAGGGAGGATTCTGCCTCCTGGGGAACACGCGGCCACATCTGGAGACATTTTAAGCGTCACAACTGGGGTAGTGGGGTGGATGGGGGTCCAGTGGGTGGAGGCCAGGGATGCTGATTAACACCCTCCAGGACGTAGGATGCCCCCCCCGCCGGCCACCGAGTGATCCAGCCCCAAATGTCAGCAATGCTGAGATGGAGAAACCTCATTATTGCTGTTACTATCAGCCCCCACCCTGGGGGCTATGTTCCTGGAGCTCATGGACCCCGTCTGGAGGAGAACCACAGGTCTCAGGAACCAGGCCCTGCTTAGCATGCCAGCTTTGCCACTTACTGTGTGACCTTAGACAAGTCACCTCACCTCTCTGTGCCTGTGATTCCCTCTGACAGGGTAAAAGCCATCCTCCCCGTCCCCTGGGCTGCTGTAAAGATTCAGTGAGATGATGCAGGTGTATCGCAAGGCTCGGTATTATGATCGATATCCTCATTCTTCTTGTGCTTCCCCTGCCATTCCTCAGATGCATGCGATCCTCCTTTTTCAGAGAAGGGAGAGAAAGTAACTAGGCAAATCGTGCCTCTTCTCTGTGTCTCCCTTTCCTCTTCTGTGGCACGGGCTCACAACCACTCTGAGCCGCAGGTTCTCCTGAGGAATCTATACCATGTGGGACACCCGTGAGCTGCCAGGGAGATCATCCCTTTGAACCCTCCTCCAGCCCAGGGCGTTTGAGCTTATACCCATTTTGTAGCTGGAGACACTGAGGTTCAGAGAGAGCGAGGTGACTCATCCATGACAGAGCTAGCCCTAGAAGCATCCCAGAGGTGGGGTTGCCAGATTTAGCAAATAAAAATACAGGATATGCAGTTAAATTTGACTTTCAGAACACAGATAATTTTTTTTCCATAGAAGTTTATCCCATGTACTGTTTGGGATAGACTTATACTCCAAAGTTATTAACTTTTGATCTGAAATTTGAACTTAACTGGGTGGTCTGTATTTCATCTGCATTCCTACCCAGGAGGTGACAAAGAGGCGGGTCCAGAGGAGTGGGGGAGAGAAGGTGGACAGGTCATGAGTGAGGTCCAGGCCTGGCCCAGCCGTGGCTGCCCCTCCCTCTGACCACGCTGGTGTCCTCCGGCCCGGGGGCCAGTCCACAGGCAGCCCAGACTGCTGAAGGCAGGGATGGGCTGCGGATGGCACAGCTGGGAGTGAGGGATGGAGGTGTGGGAAAAAGCAGGAAAGGCGAGTGGAGTGGTCTCTGTTCCCTGCCAGGGGCCCTCCCCCGGCTCCTTTCCTGCCCTCACCTGCCCTTCTGCCGGCCTCTACCTGCCTCGGTGCCCCGCCAGCCCTGCAGCTCGGCCCTCACTCAGGCCGCAGCCTTGTTCCAGCTCCTCGCCTGAGTTTTCACTCCCCTCGTCTCATGGCGCCGTGCTCTCTTCTTTCCTAAATGAAAACAGCTTTTTGGGTGTGTCCATTTTTGTCCTAATAAAAGTAATATGGGTTTGTTACAAATCTTCCAGGACTGATAAACAAAGTATAACAAAGCAAATTGAAATCCTGTATAATTCCACCACCAGATGGATGGATCAGCTATTAACATTCTGGTGTATCTGTTTGACCCTTTCCTGTGCGTGCGTGTGTGTGTGAGAGAGAGAAAGAGAGAGAGAGAGAGAGAGAGTAGGGTCTCGGGCTTTCATTTTTATTTGCTTAGAGTAATGACTCACAGTACCAAGGATGTACTTGGGGGATAATTTTGAACTGTTTTTTAACTTCAGATGAACAAACCTGAAAATAGAAACCGTGCTTTGAGGACCATATGGACTAAACTTTTGCTTTCTTTTTTTCCCTTCCATCCTTTCGTTTGTCAGAAGTCGTCACTATTCATTTTATTACCCAAAAGTTCTCTTGAATATTCCTGTTTTCTTAAATTGAAGTGAGATTCGCATAACATAAGATTAACCACTTGGCCTGTAGGCCGTTGGCATGTCGGGCACCCACCACCTCCTTCGAGTTCCAAGAGCTTTCTATTCCCCCAAAGGGAACCCCGTACCCAACAGCAGTCCCTCCCCACGCCCCCTCTCTGCAGCCCCCGGGAACCCTAATCTGCTCTCTGTGCCTGTGAATTTACTTCTGCATGTTTCATATAAACCGAATCTTACAGTACATGACCTTCTGTGTCTATCCAAATTTTTAAACATGCAGAAAAGTTGAAAGAATTCTACAGAGAACACCCATGTCCCTCCCCCCAGACTCCTCCGGTAAGAGCTGCTGGGTTCGCTCTATCCCTCATCCCCCAAACAGCAGGCGTGTAATGTATGAGCTACATCGGTCCCTATGATTTGTTTGGACTCGTAAAAACCTTTTACTTGAGGTATAAATTCTGCAAGGCATACAGAAAGTGTCCACGTTTTAAGGGCCTTTGAATCCGTAGGTACCTACGTAACCCCTGCTCAGGTCAAGATAGAGAACATTTCCCAGAAAGCTGGCTCGTGACCTTGCCAGTCCTTATCCCCCCGAGGTAAGCGCGACGCTGAGCGCTCTCTCCATCCATCAATCTGTTTTGCCCGACTGTGAACTCTTGAACACGGCGTCTCTCAGCTAGGTGTTCTCTTTCTCATCTCGGCTGGCATGTTTAAAGAGGTCTTGTATTCCCACACAGCACTCGCATGAAGGAGGTAATGATTAATTTACTTCCGCCTTTTGCAAAATTAATCTTCGACACTGTAACTGCCCAAGAGAGCTGCAGATCAGCTGGAAATGACGGTGCGATAATGTTCCACCCAAGCCAAGAACCATGATGTTTTGTGTGTTTTTTCGCCCACTGGTCAGACCCGCGCGGGGGTGGGGAGGTGGCCCAGCACCCCCGGGCCTCACCTCCAAGCCCCTCGGGGCTCCGAGCCCTGCTTGCCCCTCAGACTCCCTGGAGTTGGCTGGGCACGGGTGGGCCAAACGTCTTTTCTTCTTCTGAGCGGAAGTCTGCTCTTTCCTCTGGACCGGGAAGCACATCACTTCGTTCACTTCTTTTTGCTTTTGTAACAGGTTTATTTTATTTATTTATTTTTTTTTAAAAGATTTTATTTATTTATGTGACAGAGAGACAGCCAGCGAGAGAGGGAACACAAGCAGGGGGAGTGGGAGAGGAAGAAGCAGGCTCACAGCAGAGGAGCCTGATGTGGGGCTCGATCCCATAACGCCGGGATCACGCCCTGAGCTGAAGGCAGACGCTCAACCGCTGTGCCACCCAGGCGCCCCTTGTAACAGGTTTATTGAGGTGTATTTCACACATCAGAAGCAGCTCCCACTGCCGGTGCACAATGCACTGATTTTTAGTGACTTCGCCAAGTGACACAGCCGTTTCCATAAATGGGTTTCTGAACATTTTCATCCCCTAGTAAGAACCCTTGTGCTCGTTTACTGTGTCCAACTCCACCCGAGCCACTGGCCACCACACATCCACTTCCTGTCTCTCGGATTAGGACGTGGTGGGACCCTACGCGTCATGGCCTCTGGCTTCTCTCACTTCACGGTTTTCAAGGCTCATCCATCCCAGTGTGTCAGCGGCTCTGGTCTTCTCACAGCTGAGAAATTCCTCGGGTCACGTGGGCACCTCTTCCTTATTCCCATGGCAGCGATGGGGACGCTGAGACCCAGTGGGGGAGGGCACTGGCTCCTCGAGGCCCCCGTGTTACTTCCACGGTCTGTCTTCAGCCCAGTCACGGGCCTGTCCTCACCCCCCCCCCACTGGTCTGGGGTCTCCAGGGCCCCGCACAGTGTGGGGCTGGGCTTCAGGAATGTTCACTGAGTGAGCTAACAGGCTGTGTTTAGACACCTGCTGTCCTGACTGCCAGTTCATTGTTCTTCCCTAAACAAGCAGGGACCCTGGGCTCATCAGCCACACCGACCAGGCCTCCCAAATATCACCCACTCTGTTGACGCCCACCGTTTCTGCAGATACCACCCCAGATCAGCCACCGTCAGCTCCCACCAGCCCTGTCACAACTGCCGACTGTCCTCGCAGCCATGCCCTTGCCCCGTAGAGCCCTGAGGAATTGCCTCTCAGGACAGATGGGGCCTTGTTGCCTTGCACCTCTCCCACTTCCTCCCCCAGCCTGCCTTCCTGCCTCAGGGCCTTTGCACAGGCTGTTTCGTCTGCCTAGAACACTCTTTCCTTTCATCCTTAGTGCTTAGCTTGTGTCACCGCCTCCAGAGGGGCTCCCTGACCACCGGATCTAAAGCAGGTCCCTGTTCCACTTCTGGCGTGTTGCCTTGGTAAACACGACTAGTGTGAGCTTGTAATCACCTTTGTGAGGTTTATCTGTTTATCGGACTGGGCTGGCTGGGGCCATGCCTCTTCATTGGAAGCTGTGTCCCCGGTACTTGGGTTGTTTGTGGAGAGGCGGAGGAGAGGCTCGGTGGGACTGGGAGCCCCTTGCTGGCGCTCTCCTCTCTCCCCTCCCACCCCTGCAGTGCCTGTTGAGTGCCCATCCCCCACCCCCCTTTCTGTCTTGACTCTCGCAGGACCTGGCCCGGCTGCAGGAGGGCCGACAGCCTGAGCACCGGGACGTGACCCTGCAGAAGGTGTCGGACTCGGAGAAGCTGCTGTATGTGCTAGAGGCGGACGCAGCCATTGCCAAGCACATGAAGCATCCCCAAGGAGACATGATTGCCGAGGAGTAGGTCCCCTCCGCTCCAGGTTCCTGGGACGGGCAGGAGGGCTGTAGACCGCTCAGCGTTCCAGAGCCCAACTCGCGGTTTATTGAGGGCTAACTAGATGCTAGGCACACGCCACATGCTCTCTTATCCTTATGACGACCCATTTTATAGTCAGGGAAACTGAGGCTCAGCACTGACGTCCCCTGTTCTGGTCATAGTGTGACCACAGGTCCCTGATTGTCGAGCTGTCTGACCTCCAAGCTCTAGGGCACTCTCTCCCACTCCCTGATTCCCAGCCAGCTTCCTGTGCTCATGGTTCTCCTCTCAGCTCAGATTTGGATAAACTGGCACCCAAAATGCCTCCTACTTCGTTCTGCACTCCCCACCCTGGCAGGGGCAAGGGTCTTGGGGTGCGCCATGTCTCCTTGCACTGTTCCTATCATGGCCCATGCCACCCCTCTGGTTCCTGCTTGATGGTGGGCTCCAGAGAGCAGTGGACCTGTCCTTTTCTTCCAGAATCTTCTACAGCTCTGGGCACACAGTAGGCCCTGGGAAAACATTCATAGGTGAAGGAAGGATGAGGGAGGATGGTAGTGATTGCCTGGAACCCAAGGCCCTGGTCACCCTGTCCTTCCAGGCCCCTGAGCAGAAAGCCCTAGGCCAGTGTCTGGTGTGGGAGGCCCTTCCTGGGGGAAGGGGCGTGGGCAGTGGGCCTGCCAACTGGCTCCGCTAATCAGGATGGCCACTCTCCCCGCTCAGCATCCGTCAGCTGAAGGAGCGCGTGACCAGCCTCCGTGGGAAACACAAGCAGATCTACAACCTGGTGGTGAAGGAGGTAGACCCGCAGGTCAACTGGGCGGCGCTGGTGGATGAAAAGCTGGTACGGCCCCGGCTTCCGCCGTGTGCAGGGAGGACCCTGCCATCGCATGGGTACCACAGTCCTGCCTCGTGGAGGGTCATGTTCCTGATGCTTCCTGATGGCTGCGTCAGTGAGGACAGCAAGGCTCAGAGAGGTGTAGCCCCTAGCCCAGTGTCACCCAGCAGACGTGGCGGAGACTGGGACCCTCCTGGGATTGCTCTCCAGCCCTGGTTGGTGGGGTCCCGGCAGGCTAGGAGGAGCGGCCCTGTGTCCTTCCTGTGCCCTCACCAGCCTGTCTCCCCCATGGAGAAGGGCAGCTGCTGGAGCCAGCTGTCCTCTCTTAGTGGTGTGACCTGGGCAAGCGACTCCCCTGACCTGGCCTCTGTTTCCCCATCTGTGAAATGGAAATGACAACCGTGGGGGCTTCTGAGGTTACAGTGAGATTCAGTGAGATGACATGTGTAGGTGCGGTGATAAAGGTGACTGTCACGCCCCATGTCTCTCCCGGGGACCCTTGGCTCCCTCCTTGGTTCTTGGGGTGGGTGGACTGCGAGTCCTGGACCCTCGCCCGCTCTCTGTGGGTCATCTCTCCACCCGCCCTCCCTCCCAGGACAAACTGGGCAGCCAGAGCTTCGGGACGGACCTGCCACTGGTGGACCACCAGGTGGAGCAGCACAATATCTTCCACAACGAGGTCAAGGCCATCGGGCCCCACCTGGCCAAGGATGGGGGCAAGGTGCGCGTGGTGGTGGAGCGGGCCTGGCCCCGGGGGAAGGGGGGCTCATGCCTGCAGCCCTGCCTTGACCCCCCGTGCCCCCGGCTCTGTCTGCAGGAGCAGAACAGCGAACTCCAGGCCAAGTACCAGAAACTGCTGGTGAGAAGGACCCCCCCCCCCGCCCGGGGAAGGGGACGGGAGGGGGTGGGGAGCCAGGGGTGTGGGCACAGAAAGTGTGTGCAGTGAACATTTCAAATGGAATGAAAGGGGTTGAGGGGGAAGGAGATCGTACCCCGAGCCCCCCCTGAGAGGTGTCCCAGTGTGCTCTGTGCTTGTGGAAAACCCTAATAGGTCCCCCGGATGCAGCCCGTCCTACAGTCTGCTTCTTACTTCTTCTCTAAGCACCTTCTGTGTGCCAGGTACAATGCCATGTGCTTTATAAGCAAAAGTTTTCTTTAAGGAATGCGTTCCTTTTAAAAGTGCGTCGTGATGCCTAAATGCTTCCTTGCTGCAGCTGGTTCAGACGCCTCAGATGAGAGGACGCACAGGCTCGGAGCCAGATGCCTCCATCCCTCGGTGGTGGGCAGACCCTGAGCGAGCTCCTTAGCCCCTGCGACCCTCAGTTTCCTGATCTGTACAGGGGAGCTGCTTTGAGTCCTTGTCTCCTAGGATCGCTGACGCGGGAGAAGTGCCTGGCACGGTCGGGGCACGCTGTGGGCCCCGCGTATCTGTTAGCAGCTGTTTCTGTTCGCAGAGCAAAGGCGAGCGTCCCTGCCCCCTCCTGCTCCTCCCTGCCCGGCACCCGGTGCCTCTCACGTGTACCATGGTAGCACGTTGCTAGTGTGCTCCTAGCCTCTGTACGGGGATCCTGATAAAGACAAAAATGGAAGTTGTACCTGCTTACATTGATTCAGCACCAACTGTTTGACAGTCTTTTTTTTTTTTTTAATTTTTCTAAGATTTATTTATTTGACACAGAGGGAGAGAGGGAGAGAGAGCACAGGCAGGGGACGTAGAAGAGAGAGAAGGAGAGGCAGGCTCTCCGCGGAGCACGGAGCCCGATGTGGGGCTTGATCCCCGGACCCCGGCATCACGACCTGAGCTGAAGGCAGACGCTTCGTTGACTGAGCCCCCCCGGCGCCCCGTTTGACAGTCTTTGTACCCTATGAGATCAGTGCTGTTGTCATCCCCGTTTTGCGCATAAGGAAACTCGAGGCTCCACAAGAAAGTCCATCCCACGCGGGTTTGTCTGTTGGGCTCACTATTCTGTGCCCAGAGCCTGGAGTGGAGCCCAGCGCTTAGCTCCTGCGCCATGGACGGTTGCTGAATGAATGAATGCGCTTTGGAGGGTCAGGTGGTTTGTCCAAGGGGGTCCAGCCAGGAAGTGTGGAGCTGGGCTGGTCCGCACACCGGCCAGAGCTGGGCCTGAGGGCAGGGGTGGAGGGAGGCTTCAGCCCTGTCCTTGCGCCCCCCCCCCACCAGGCGGCATCGCAGGTGCGGCAGCAGCACCTGAGCACGCTGCAGGACTACATGCAGCGCTGCACCAATGAGCTGTACTGGCTGGACCAGCAGGCCAAGGGCCGCATGCAGTATGACTGGAGTGACCGCAACCTCGACTACCCCAGCCGCCGGCGCCAGTACGAGGTGGGCCTGGGGCAGCGGGGCCAGCGGGGCTGGCAGGGAGCACAGGGCTGCCAGCTGGGCGCTGAGCCCCCTCCACTGCCTCCTCTGCAGAATTTCATCAACCGGAACCTGGAGGCCAAAGAGGAGAGAATTAACAAGCTGCACAGCGAGGGTGACCAGCTGCTAGCCGCCGAGCACCCTGGGAGGAACTCCATTGAGGTGGGTGTGCCCGGGGGGGTTGCCTCCAGCAGGGTGGCCTCAGGGTGGCCTCTGCTGTGGGCCGCTGAGACTCAGGCAGCCCCCAAGGTGGGGGTCCTGCATCCTGTGTGTGTGTGTGTCTCCATTTTGCTGTCTTTCCTCTCTGACGGTATCTCCTCTCATCTCATCCTTTGCCATGTCCTGCCCTCGGCCCCTGGACTTCTGAAGCCCATATGGTACCTGTAATAGTTTCCTAGAGCTGCTGTAACCAATGACCACAAACTTGGTGGCTTTAAACAGCACAAACTTACTCTCTCACAGTCCGAAGGCCAGAAGTTTGAAATCCAGGCTTGTTGGCAGGCTTGTTCCCTCTGAAAGTTCTAGGACAGAATCCTTCCTTGCCTCTCTTCTTGCGTCTAGTGGTTGCCAGCAGTCCGTGGTTTTCCTTGGTCTGGGGCTGCGTCGCTCGTATCTCTGCCTCCATCTTCATATAACCTTCTCCCCTGTGTGTCTCTCTGTATGTCATCTCCTTTTCTTATAGGGACATCAGTCATTGGACCTTAGGGCCCACTCTAAATCTAGGATGATTTCATCTTGACATCCTTAATTATATCTGCAAAGATCCTATTACCAAATAAAGTCACATTCTGATTTCTGGGTGGACATGAATTTGGGGAGGGGAGGGATATCATTCAACCCTCTATAGTGCCTTTGTGTGGATTTTTAAAAGCACCACTTTGGGGAGAGGCAGCCCCTGCTTGTCCCTTGTGCAGTGCACAGCCCAAGTACCCGTACATGGTAATCCTGCTTTGCTCCTCAACATGTCCCTTTTCTCCTCCCATGCCCAGAAGGAAGGTGGCTGCCTCTGTGGGAGCCACATTCAGAGAGATGCCAGGTCCTCCTTCTCCCACCATTCTCTGGTCCAGAATCCTGTCATTCCTCCCTGGGCATCCCAGACACCTGCCAAGCAGTGACCTGCTTACCAACACCC